>NC_056746.1:1117548153-1117838153 GCF_019279795.1 Protopterus annectens | reverse complement strand
TTGTGACATAGGGGTTTGTATTTAGGCTGGATAGCTTATCTATGATGCCTGAGTGGGGTATTGTGTCAAATGCCTTTGCAAGGTTGAGATAGGCTGTGTGGACTACCTTCCCTTCATCTATGGCCTTGGTGACTGTTTTTAAGAAGTCAACCAGGTTCAAAAGGCAGGATCTGCCCTTGATGAAGCCAAATTGGGTAGGATCTAGTGTCTGTAGGTCCCCAATGTCTTTGTTTATGAGTTCCATGATGATCCTCTTCATAGCCTTGCAGACTAGGCTATTCAGGCTTATATGGTGATAGTTTCCAGGGTCCACAGAGGCGCCACCTTTGTGGAGTGGGACCACTGTTGCTGTACGCCATTCTTTGGGCACATGAGGTAATCTGGTAAAACCGGCTGAGCAAAACGGAATCAAACGGAGCCTTTGGACAGTTCAAAAAGGCTTAAAGTTTATTTATCAAGTCCACTTATATGCTGACAAAGATAAAAATAATAAAACAACCAAATATTGTGAAACGCTAAAAGCGTTTTTCGTTCCACATAATAGTGGAACTTCCTCAGACAAAGATTTTTTCATACAATGTGCTTTTAAATCAATGCATGTGCTTGCAATTAGCATAATTAACTTGTCGTTAGGATTTTAAAGTGCTAGTACTATAAGTGTAACATTATATGTTACAGTTTATACAAATTTATCTTAGTTAATACTATAAAACATAAATCTAACTTGTTAGAATAGTAACATATTCAGTTAATCAACTTTAATACTTATACAAATGCATAAATTTAAAAATATAAAGTCATATAAGCCAGTATCTAATAAATCTTTGTTCTAGGTGCAATTGTGGTAGTACTGGTTGTTGCTACCCTCCATACATTTCTATAATCTGCTAAATACAAGCAAGATTTTATTACTTGCAAAAAGTATGTAAACAACCTCCCTTTAAAATTGACTAACCACTAAGCTTACCTATACTTTAGATAATAATAAACATGCCATTCAAATCTGACTACCAAGTTAAAACCTATGTTCTGAATAAAATTCATACTGAACATTGTGTTTATAAAAATGTCTTTGATCAATATAAAAAAACATGTACAGCAAGAGTCACCCATAAAACTATCTCATAAGATTTTTAAGTTTTAAAATACATGCTATGGAACATGAGTCATTAATCCCTGGCTCTCTACATGCAGCTAAACGTAGCTGCCAGGCAAGTTCTTTTTTCTCCAATTCCAATTTTAAAAAGTTTTCATTAACACAGGTAATGTCTGAATGCTGCTTGTTAATCCCATCAATGATCATAAAAGAAAAGGAGTGACCGTGGTTATTGCCACAATGTCTTGCTAGGGCATTTTCTTCCTTGGCCTTTGCAATTGCATATAAGTGTTCGTATATTCGATCACGTAATCGTCTATCAGTCTTTCCAACATAAAAGGACGGACATTGTAAACATTGTGCCAAATATACTATACCCTTAGAGTTACAGGTAAACGACCCTTTTACATGGTAACACACTGACCTTATCATAAATGAATTTGATGTTGAAATGTGTTTACAGTATTTACATGAACCACATTTCCTGGTTCCCCCTCCCATTTTAGGTTTATCAATTTTAGTTTCAAGTAATTTCTTCATGTTTGTACCCCTCCTGTATGTTATTACAGGGTTAAAATTCAATATTTTGGATACAGTTTTATCCAATGAGAGGTAACACCAGTATTTCCTTACTATTTTCCCTATGTCAATTGCTTCTAGACAATAGGTAAATGTAAAGGCAATTGAAAAGTTACTATGCCCACCTTTTTCTGTCAAAATACTTTCGACTAAATTGTTGTCTATAAGTTCTTGTTCTGTGTTAACAACAAAAATCTTTGGGCACATATCCTTTAGTGAGGCTGAGATTGTACAGCAGTTTTACTTGAGGGATTAGTTCTTCTTGGAGTTCATGTAGGACACAACCCGGGATGCCATCTGGTCCCATGGGAGCAGTGTTTTTTGCTTTGGAGAGGGCGGCCTTCACCTGAGCATCAGAGATGTTTGTGAGGCTGCTCTCTGATGAAATAGATACTTGCTATTTTGGGGGGGAGGGGGTGGAGAAGTTTGCACTGAACCTGTCTGCCAGGATATTGGCGATGTCTGTGGGTTCGGTGTATTTTTTGTCGTTTAGAATCAACTCAGAACAAGTCTGGGAGTTGCATCCCAGGTTCCTAACACAAATGAAAAAGCCTTATGATTGTCTTTAGTGTCCTGTGCAATTTTTCTCTCGAAGCTGGCCTTGGAGGATTTTATGAGGGATCGTAATTTTTTGCTAGTACTGATCAGAGATGCCTTCCCTTTTAGGGATTTTGCTCTATCATGTAGTATCTTCCTCCTTCTGTTGTACAGTTTATTTATGGCTGCGGTCCACCAGACTGGACGCCTGCCTTTGGATGATTGGGTCTTGATTTTGTTTGGGATAGCATGATCCATGCATTCCTGGAGATGTCCGTAGAATGCATTTATATAGGATTCTGCAGTTTGGGCCATAGTTTCCGCTGGCTCTGGGGCCTTGAAGGATTCCACTTCAGTTTTGAGAAGTGTGAAGTTCGCTTTTGAGAATTTTTTCACTGTGGTTTTCTGGGCTGGGGGTGGGGTCGGGATGTGGATATCCAGTGAAATTAATTTATGGTCTGATCTTACCAATGAGGGACATACTTCTGGTATGGAGCATAGAGTCCCCATGTTGGTAATTATCAGGTTGAGTATGTTTTCCCCTCTTGTGGGAGTGCTGACTAGTTGTTCCATAGCATTTGAGTTTATAAATTCCAGGAACCTTTGGGCTAAGGTGCTGGGGCTTGAGTAATGCTCCCAGTCTATGTTTAGGTAGTTGAAGTCGCCCAATATAATGGTGTTTGGAGAGATCTTCATGTTTTCCAATGTTTTCAGGAGAGCCGAGTGGGATTCCTGACTTTGAGAGGGTGGTCTGTAGGATGCTATAAACTGAAAAGCAGTCTTGCCCACTGTCAGTTGCACATGGATGGTCTCCAATACTTCATGTAATGCCACTAACCTGGAGGTGTGGATATCCTTGATAAATATGGAAACTCCCCCTCCTTTTGTGGTTCGGTCCGGGTTTTGGGGCTGAAAAGCATGATATGACGTATAACCTGGTAGGGCTGGGGTGCTCTCTGGAGCCTTGAACCAGGTTTCTGTCACTGCACAGGTATCAATGTTCTCCATACTGAGGAGAGCTTCAAGTGCATGCATCTTGAGGTTAAGACTTCTGGCGTTTTAGCAGCATTACCCTTAGTTTCTTGTTCCTTGTGCTGTCTATGGAGGTGTGTTTGACTTTTGAGCCTTGCCTAAAAAAAGCACTATGGGGGTGGCAAGAGCCTTTGCCAATATCCAAAAGCCCAGGGGTGACAGGTGCAAGCCATCCCTAGCGAAGCAACGTGGCTTGTCGAGCATGTCATCCCAGGCTGACAGACACTGGATCCCCTATGAATGACACCAAAATTTTAGCCAATTGTTAAACTCGATCATTTTGTCTTTATACTGTGGCATCATTCTAGGTGAGGGTAAGATGCTGCTCAAGGTCAGGGTCATACCGGCCTGGGCTACATGATCAGAGAGTTCCTCTATGTCTCTTTTCATGTAGTCGAGGGAGGTACATCTCAGGTCATTCACGCCGGCATGTTCAATGACTGAGTCATATTTGTATTTGCTTTGGAGTGACCTGAGTGCTTGCGTTATGTGGAGGATCCTAGCGCCCGACAGGCAGCTCACTGTGACCTTCTCTTTATTCAGCCTGGTGAGTGGGACATCAGTGTGTCTGACAATAGAGTCACCTATTACAAGAGTATCAGGTGTGTTATTCAGCCTTAAGGGCTGTGACTGCTTGGCACACTGACTTTGTGTGCTATGTGTTGTACGTGTTTTGTTTTGGGGTAGCTTTTGCTTGGATGTCTGCTTTGGAGGTCTCTGTTGCTTATATATATTATATAAACACACACACACATGTATACACACACATATGTGGTTTCCCTGCGTTTTACCAAACGTACATTAGTCGAAGATGATTTCAGAATTTATTGCATAATTGATTATATATCATACTTATATTTATTTATATATACACTCTATTTTTACCCTAAGGGTTTCATTATACATACACAAATGTTTTTATTTCCTATATCATATTACATTGAATATCTATTTAATGGTTTAAGACAGTTTCTACTATTGAATATGTTTAGTATTTATAGAGACGTGGTTTTTTAAGTAAATTTATAAAATATATCAATTCACTTAATATTTATCCACTCATTTAGGCTGATTTCTTTGCCTAATTTATGTATAAATGAACAGATTATATTGATAGTGTATGATTAAATATACACCTGATAAATTTTAAAATAATTTTTTGTTTTATGAAATATTTAATATTTAATCTTATATTTATATATATATATTTATATATATATATATATATATACTTAAATATTTTGAATATTAATATATTTGATAGGTTTCAATATGTTCCAGTACCATAAACTTGAATAAAAGACTGTTTTAGCTTTCTTTGATATTATAATATATAGAATATATATTGACTTATTTTACTCTACTTTATTTACATATTATTCAGTATATTTTATGATATTTATTCATCTATTTATTCATTTTTATATACATATATATATTTATTATTACTATTATTATACAAAAAATGTTTTAATACTCATTACATACTAAATGTGATTTCCGGAAAGGGTATAAGAAATGAGATGAGTATATATTATATATGAGTTATAGGATGTTATATATGAAACAAATGCTATATATGGAATAAATGTATATATATATGCTTTTATATGGTTTCAAAATGTATTTAAATATAAACACGGTTTATTGCATTACAAGTATTTCAATGCTTTAGGTTTGTTTTGTATACTGTTCTATGGCTTTAAAAGAGCCCTCTCTGAGTATGGTTTGTTTTAATTCAAATTATCAGCTAATTGATTAATTTAGTCAATTAAATAAGCGCTTTTTGGCTAAGCCTCCCTATAAATATGTTGCTAGTTTTAACATTATACTGTCTGAAGAAGCGTATCGTAGCATACGCGAAAGCGCTCACCGTTTGTTCTTTTTGTTACGAATAAATTGTTTATGCAACGTGGAGAGTCAGAAGTTTTTTGTTCTACACTTATATATATTATATAAACACACACACACATGTATACACACACATATGTGGTTTCCCTGCGTTTTACCAAACGTACATTAGTCTGACAAATGCAGGGGTGTGAGTTAATGTTGACAGTATGGATGGCCAAACGGTGGATATGTCAATGGTATGGAATGTCGATACAGGGTAGGTGGGTTGGAGGTGTGAGATAGTGTGTGTCAGTGTGTGTGTGTCTGTGTGTGTGTGTGTGTGTGTGTGTGTGTGTGTGTGTGTGTGTGTGTGTGTGTGTGTGTGTGTGTGTGTGTGTGTGTGTGTGAGAGAGTTAGGGTCAGGTATGAGTGAAGGATGGGTGGCATGTTTGTGTGGAGTCTGTGTATGTTAGAGTAATGGTAAGGTTAGGGGATAGATGTAGTGTTGTTTGCTTGTGTGTGTGACTGTTTGTGTGTCCGAGTCTGTCTTGTGTAATGATAGTGTTATCGGATGGTTTCAATGATGTTAAGGTGTAGGGTTAGGTTTGGGGGAATGGGCAGTGTTAGGATTAGGGTTAGCAGCCATTACTAAAGCAGTGTAGTAGGATGGACCTGTATACATACATACATATGCGTACATGTATTTATTTTATTTATTTATTTATTTATTTATATGTAAACTATTTATACTCTCTCTCTCTCTATATATATATATGTGTGTGTGTATATATATATATATATATATATATATATATATATGTGTGTGTGTATATATATATATATATATATATATATATATAGATATAGATATAGATAGATATAAACACACATAGGCTCATTGGAGATTACTAGGCTATCGAACCGGATGTCATTTCAAGCCTAGCCATTTCATCCCAAGGTAATGCCATAGAAATGTTAGTTAATACTAAAGATTGTATTTAGTAATGACTGCCCATGTCCAGGAGGGTTGAGGGCACTATTCCCAGTAAGAATTTATCATGCCCCATCCATTTGTCCAGGTTCCTTTTGAACAGTGTCATAGAGGTGCGTTGTTTCACATGAATAGGTAGCATATTCCAAAGACGCAGCAGTTGCTAGGAGATAAATCTGTCCTTCCAGCATGCCCTATTTAAGTCACAGGCCATAGTTAGGTCCCTGGAAAGGGTGACCCTAGTCCTGTTTGATTTATGGATATGCAGCAAGTTCATTAGGTTTGGGTCTGAGATTGCCCTGTAAGCTAGGCATAAGTCTCCCCTAAGAAGTCTATATGATACAGAGTAAAGTGAAAGGGACTTCAGTCAGTCTGTGTCTGCCGGAGTTCTTTGATCTTCTTTGTTAGAAACCTCTGAGGTCTCTTCAATTGTTGCAGGTGCTTTGAACGGAACATGCCAAACGTGGCATTATACTCAATCATCGGCCGGATTAGTGTTGAGTACAGAGGGGTTATAACCTCTTTTGGTCTTGAAATGGTGCCTTTCTAGTCTAGTGTGCTACATAGAAAGCCTTCCTTACTACAAGGGATAAATGGTGGTCAAAGTTAAGGTCACGGTCAACTTCTGAGCCCAAGTCCCTTACCACTTTGTGGATACTTAGGGTATTGTTGTTGATCTGATAGTGTGAAGGAATATTGTTTCTGCAGAAGGAAATGATGATGCATTTCTTTGCATTCAGGTTGAGACCATGACTAAGACACCAGTTGTTGGTCTGTGTAAGACTCTCCTGGAGTATATTGACATAATTTGGGGATTCAATAATTGCACCCAGTTTGCAATCATCTGCAGACATGGTCAGCCACAATCCCTTAGTTTTGACCTAAACTTCTTGGAAGTATATACCAAACAGTAGGGGCCCAGCACTGACCCCTGGGACATCCTGATGATAACAGGTCTGCTGGATGATGTGGAGTCACCCACTTTGATAGTGTCTGCCTGGTTTGTGAGCCAGTTAGCAACCCATCTTGCAACATAGGGGTTTATATTCAGTTTCCTACGTTTATCGCTAAAGGCTGAGTGTGGGATTTGCCAAGTTGAGGTATGCTGTGCGCACAGATTTGCCCTGTATATGGGTCTACTTCTGATTGTCAAAAACTCACTTTTTCAACAACCAGAAGATCGAACCCATTGAAGAAAAAGTGACTAAATCGAAAGTGAACTTTCGCAAAAGCAGCTTCTCCGAAGCACATTACAGTGAGGATAAGAAAATATATCCTTTTAACCACTATAGTGCAATTTTGGAGTTAGTATATTTAAGTAGGGGGTGTGAGGGGCAGGGGAGGGGCTTGTCTCCCTGCAAAATACTGTTTAAAACAATTTTTTTGTTTTGTTTTTTGCCAGTTCGGAGAACCGACTTTTGTGAAAGTGCATTTTCGATCTAGTGCACTTTCGGTTTACTGGATGTCCATGTTGCTTGTTCGAGATAGTGTAATTTCGATCAAGCAACATAGACCCATATATATATATATATATATATATATATATATATATATATATATATATATATATCTACAGTCATTTATACACACACACACACTATATATATATATATATATATATATATATATATGTGTGTGTGTGTGTGTGTGTACATATGCATATATATATATATATATATATATATATATATATATATATATATATATGTGTGTGTGTGTGTGTGTGTGTGTATATATATATATATATATGGGTCCCCTTCAGAAGCTCAAGTTTTCAGAAACTCGAAATTCATATTGTTGAGATGATATGACTGAGTTTACGAAAACCCAAAGCTTTTGAATGGAGATCGCAGCACAATAAAGCTTGGTGGATTTACCCCTTTCCCCACTGTAGTACAATCTCAGAGTTCTTCTTCTTTCGGCTTTTCCCAGTTAGAGGTCGCCACAGCAGATCATCTGTCCACTCATGATTGGCAGTGGAGTTTTACAGTGTCGAGTTGCCAGCCCGGCGCCCAACCTTCCACACAAGGCACACACACACACACACACACACACACACACACACACACACACACACACACACACACACACACACACACACACACACACACCCCTAGGGCCAATTTAGAGTGTCCAATCCACCTACTGCATGCCTTTGGGATGTGGGAGGAAACCGGAGCATCTGGAGGAAACCCACGCGACCACAGGGAGGACATGCAAACTCCGCACTGAAGGCACCCCAGCTGAGGATCAAACTGGAGAACCTCTTGCTGTGAGGTGACAATGCTAACCACTGCACCACCATGGCAGCCTAGTGCAATCTCAGAGTTGATTTACCTAATATGCAGGGTGTGCATTGGGGAAAACTGTAGAGAAAAGGTACATTCTTGTTTTTTGAAGTCTGATTTTTCAGAAACTCAATCATATTGTCTCAGCAATATGAATTTTGTGTTTCTGAAAATTCGAGCTTCTGACATAGACCCATATATATATATATATATATATATATATATATATATATATATATATATATATATATATAATTTTTTTTTTATATATAGCTATATATATGGATACATTTTGACACCATCCCCCACTCTGGAATTATAGATAAGCTCACTAAACTAGATAAAAATCCCTATGTCTCAAGATGGGTTGCCAACTGGCTCACGGACAGAACCCACACTGTGAAAGTAGCGGATTCCAAATCCGACATCAGACCAGTGACAAGTGGAGTACCACAGGGTTCAGTCCTGGGTCCTCTCCTGTTTGGTATCTACTTGTCTGAAGTGCAGACCAACACAGAAGGTCTTTGGCTAACAAAGTTTGCAGATAACTGCAAACTTGGAGCCATAATCGAAACTCCTAACGATGTGGACAAACTACAAAAGGGCCTCACTGAGACAGATACCTGGTGTCAAAGCCATGGCCTGAAGCTCAATGCCAAAATGTGTATTGTCATCCCCTTTGGTAAAAACTCTGTACCAATGAACTACCACATAGCTGATAGTCTACTTAATGCCGAAAATGTGATGAGACCTTGGGACACAGGTGGACAGTAGTCTCACCTTTGATAATCACATCGCCATAGTGGTGTCAGGAAATCATTCTACATGGCTCATCTCATCACAAAAGGATTCTCATCCAGAAAAAAAAAAGGTCATTGTTCCCATCTACTCATCACTCATTAGACCCATTATAGAGTACAATGCCCCTTTTGGTATGTACCTCACAAGACATATACAACAACTGGAAAGACCACAGAAATACCTCACAAAGAGGATTACTGGCCTAAAACAGATGCCCTGTGCAGACCGTCTCAAAAAACTACAGCTTTACTCCATCACATATCGCCTACTCAGGGGCGATCACTGCCTAACATACAAAGCTATGTCAAACCCAGAGCTGTTGGACATGCTCCACTTAAAGAAATCCCAATCCCTCCAAGCTACACGCTCAAGGGACCTAAACCTTGTCACCATAATAAACAGAACATGCTGGAGGGATAGATTCCTGTCCCAGAGACTTCCCATACTCTGGAACTGACTACCTATCTATGTCAAACAGAGCTCCTCATTAGCACTCTTCAAGAAAAATCTTGATTGGATGAGAAATTCACCCTGGGGATCACTTCTGTGGCTCTGCTCGACAGGGGCACAGGAAAATAATTTTCTTGGGTGGCAAAAGCCAGGGTACATTTTTTGGCTAGGCTTGTATGGGCCCTATGGCTGATAGCCGAGTACCTACCTATGAACCTATATATTTTATATATATATATATATATATATATATATATATATATATATATATATATATATATATATATATGGGATCAGTACGGATTACCGAACGCTCAAAATCCCGCTGCTGAAGATACCGAGACTAGATGACTGAAACCCCGCATTACCGAAAGACCAGAAGCGCGAAATGCAAAATCCCAATGTTAAGGGATTTTGCATTAGCACTTCTGGTGTTGCGGTTCAGGTAAGTATGTGTGTGTAAGTGTGTTTGTGAGGGGTGTAGTGTGTGTAAGTGTGTGTTGTGACTGTGGTGTGTGAGGGACTGTAATGTGTGAGTTTGCCTTGTGTGTCTGTGCGATCTCAGAGTTAGAATAATAAAGTAGGGGGGTGGGGGCACAGACCCCCACATGGGGGGTGCAGGGGGGCTTGCCCCCCTGCCTATGTCTAGTGTAGGATAATGGATTTAATGATGATGAAAATAATTTTGGCTTGGATCCTTTAGTGTTTCCCCCTCTGAGAAGATCCGAAAGGATCAGGAACCAGAGAGGGGGAAGGGAACAACATCATTTGAATTACAACAACAGAGGCAGGGGGAGGGGGGACTGTATTAGATATATTTGAAAGTTTCTTCTTGGAAAATGGTTTTACAGAAATAAATATATTGAATACAGTGAATGACATTTTCGAAGTCCCACATGTTTTAAGGGACACTATAGACACCTCTGTCCAGATTATTACCAACAGTAATGGTGACTTTAAAATTTAAAATGTATAATTATAGTGACTGTATATTGGATAAAAGTATAGCAAACATTTTTGAAAGAGGTCTGTCTTTTGTGCCAAGTAAAAGAGGAACTGTAGATGAAGCATTAATAGATTTGAAGATGTATACAAGAAAGCTGAATTTTCAGTTTTATTTCGAAGAAGGGCCACATGATATCAATATTAATAGTAGTAACAATATATGGAAAAAGATCTAGTACATTTAATCCCCTACTATGCCCTATTGTGCAGATGTTTGAAAAAATGTGTGACTATGATATCCGCATGTTATTTAAGAATAGTAGTAGGACAAACTATGACGAAAATAATTTGGAAAAGGAAGAGATGGAATTACTACAAAATTTATGTAATAACAACAAGATTAGAATTATGAAACCGGACAAGGGGGGAGGTTTAGTTATAATGGACACTAATTCCTATATTGATAGAATGCTATCATTTCTTCACACTGATACATATTGTCAGATGAGTGTGAATGAGAAAAATATATTATATAGGAAAGTGGACATTATGTTGTAAGAACTTCTCTTAAATAGACAAATCACATTTGATGAATGGTCGTATATGACAGTAAAACATCCAAAAATTCCCACTACTTTTGGTATACCAAAAGTACATAAGGGTCTTAACAACCCCCCCCCCCTCAGACCCATTGTTGACGCAAAGGCTGCAAAAACATACTATATTGCCAGTTTTATAGACATTCAATTAAAAAACATTTTACAAGACTGTAATTGGATAGCTAAGGATTTGTGGGATTTACTTAAGAAAATTAATAAAAATATGTATAATCATAGTTTAATCTTTGTAACAATTGATGTCAAAGATGTATTTTCTGTTATCCCACATGATACTGGAACTGAATGGTTCTATTCATATTTATGTCAATATACTAAGATGGGGCATGATAGGATTCTTACATTAAGGAGCCTCATGGAATTAGTTTTGGACACTAACATTATTGTATTTCAAGAACAATTGTTCAAACAATGTAAAGGTGTAGCCATGGGGGCTATTTGTGCACCCATCTTTGCGAATTTAGTCTTAGCATTCTGGGAGAAGGAATATATATTCACCAGTAAATATGCACAACTCTGGTAATTTTATGGATAGTGAGGATATGTTAAATGAATTCCTTGAGTTTATTGGTGTTAGTACAGGATTTTTGGAATTTTTTCATACCATTTCGGATGAGAAAATTAATTATTTAGACATCACCATAAGTAAAAATAGAATGGAATGTTGTTTTGAAACGACAATTTTTAGGAAACCCACTTATTCCAACACACTTTTACATTTTCCAGCTTTCACCCTATATCAGAAGAAGTCACTAATAAAAGGACAAGGGGTTAGACTAGCAAGAATGGTTTCAGACGTCTATGAGTTCCTAGGTCAAATAGAAATTCTTAAAGGTATGTTGGTTAGTAGAGGTTATCCCTTAGAATTTGTAGAAAATACATTAAAGGAGGTCGTATCTAAAAGGGAACAATGTATATTTTTTCCACTATTAGGTAAGGGTCCTAATAGTTCAGCTGAAGGTATGCAAAGTTCTCATGGTCTGAACAATAAGTCATTTCATAGTGCTGGTATTTTTAGATACAACCAGCAGTTTAAAAATATAAGCAATATTATTCAACGTAACTGGAATTTATTTAATATTAATAAAGAATTTTTGGACATAGTGGGAACAGAGCCTAATATTGTTTATAAAAAGGACACCACTATAAAAAAACATGCTGGAGAGGGTACAAGAGATTCACTCTGGGCCCAAGGGGATGTTTAAATGTGGTTTTTGTCTGCAGTGTAAATATATTCTAGAAGGCACAGAGTTGTTTATCCCAAATTATGGTAAATATATATATATATAAGAAAAAATTCATCTGTAATAGCAGGGCTGTTGTTTACATAGGGACATGCACGCAATGTTCTTGTTTTTACATCGGTAAGACCATTAATGCTCTTAGGAGCAGAATGTATAAACATTTCTACGATATTAATAAACAAGATATAAAAAATATTTTGGTGGTGCACATTATCAATAATGAGGGACATGATTTTAGATTTTCAGTATTGGAACAAGTCACAGTTGGAGATAGAGGTGGTCCCCTTAATGATTTTTTGGAAAATAGGGAACTAAGATGGCAGTTAAAAACTAATGCAACATCATTTCCAGGCTTAAACACAAATACATCTATCAGTTCCACCCTCAGATTAAAATCTGAAGGTTATTTTTGAATAACAGTGACAATAAATTAGGGATTTTTTGTGGTTTGAACATAATATAGTGTATTTATTACGGTTTTTATTTTCATTGTAATATGGTAAAAAATGTATTTAATATTTTAGATGCCTTAATGGGGCTGTATTAATTGAACTTAATTCAATTCAAGTAATTTCATTATGATGTCATTAATTATGAAGGCGTGTATTTGTATAAAAAGGGTTTAATTTATTATGGATGTGTATTCTGAAGAAGTTTTTATTAAAAAACGAAAGCGCTTAATAACAAGATATTGTGGATCTCGTCTTTCTTTCCTGGTGGTTTTTTAGTTTTGTTTGTGGTTTTGATTTTTATCTAGTGTAGGATGCATTAGTTTGGTTGTGTGGGGAAGGTGTGTGTGTGTTGTTTGGTTATGTAACTTTCGTGATTATGAATTTCAAGGTTTTACATATTTCGGTATTGTGGGGTTTCGGGCATGTGGTCTCTGTGTTTTATGCATCGAGATTTTGGGCATTCAGTATTTAGTAGTGATTATATATATATATATATATATATATATATATATATATATATAGCGTCTATATTATATTATCATACAATGAAAATAGCGAACGCTATTTCATCTTACCAATAATATCTAAACAACAAAATATCGAAGAAACGGAACAGCAAATTTTTTCCCAGGGAAAAAATTTGCTGCTCTGTAAAAAAAAAAACTTAGATACAAATTTAAGTGGGGGACTTCGACCCCCACATCCCCCCTACTTAAATATACCAACTCCGAGATCACACCATAGTGGAGGAAATGGCAAAGTCCCGAAGACGGCCCACCAAATTTTTTCCCTGGGAAAAAATTTGATGTTCCGTGACTTCACTATTTTGCCATATCGACAGTATCGGAGCGACTAAATAACATTCGCTATTTAGCCCATTCGATACTGTAATATAGACCTTATATATATATATATATATATATATATATATATATATATATTTATATATATATATTGATATATATATATATATATATATATATATATATATATATATATATATATATATATATATATATATATATATATATAAATATATACATATGCATACACACACACACATATATATATATATATATATATATATATATATATATATATATAATATTTGTTTGACTTTTGTTTACCAGGATAATCTGACTGGGTACAGGCCCATTTTCAGTGGAGGCCAAGGGAAAGCCCCAAAAGATACAAATAACAAAAAAAACATACTTTGTAAATGTATAACGTAGTAGCATAAAAAGAAAAACACAAATTATCATAATTCATATGTAATGTTATACATTAAAAATGTTATGAAGCATAACTTATACATAAAAATTGTAAGAAATAAACAATTGTTTCATGAGTAATACAATTGTAAACAAGAATTCAGATAAATGTGAGTATGCTAAATATAGGTAATATGCATAGCACTGTATATATGTAAACATTCTGTGTGTAATAAGCAAAACAGAGTAATTGTAACAAGCTGGACAAAGTATCTAGAGCGAGAGAAAGAAAGGTGATACTTATGGTGAGTTTATAGGAGAAAAAAGTTAGACATATATCAAATAGACAGTGAACATCTAAAAAGGAAAAATAGATAAGGTATGTACAGTAGAGAGTCGATTATCTAAACTAATTGGGACCTAGAGTAATTCAGATAATCAAACTTTTTGGATAATCAAACATACATTAAACCTGAAAAAAAATTCTAAAATCTTGCTTTTCCTGCATGCAGGGAATGCACTTTCCAACCATTCAGCAATTCCAGTGGACAATAAAGAATATTTTTCACACTCAAGTGGCTACAAGCTCAAAAAACATGCACAAATGAATATGTATAATGTTTACATATTCAGACTATGAATTTTCTTACCCCAAAACTTAGGAAGGCTGCGTTTGAATAATTGACATGTCAGATAATTGACGCTTGTATAACTGACTCCCTACTGTATAAGTAAACAAATACAGCAATATGTAAACCAGGAAATAGACAAGACGGTATAATATTCTGCCAGAAATTATACAAGAGCAGAGCCAAGAATTAAATAGTTGGGACTGTGATGTATTGGCAGCAGTTAAAATGTGCTGGGGGATTAAGTCCCAAATCATGGAGATTCGATTAGAGTAGAGAGCATCACCAAAGTGATTGTTAGCTTTTGTGATTTGTAATAGGAGTTTGTCAGAGGATCTCAAGTGTCTTCTGTTAAATTGAAGCTGAAGGAAATTATGAAGTGTTGGACACTTGTGAGGCTGGTATATTTTGCCATAGGCCATAGCAAGTTGGGTAAGAGTTAGATAATTGGGTATCTCAAGCCACTTTAGTTGACATAAGGTATAGTGTTGTGATCCATATGGTGAGTCGGTAGCAAATCTGGCAATCTTAATGTAAAACAGTGTAAGAAACTTCTCTGTGTGGAAGATTTTCAGTCCATATATTTCTAGTTAATCACTGTATATTAATCAGATCAGACAATAGCAGTAGAAGTAGCAAACGTAAACTTGTCAAGTCAAAAAGTAATAATAGAAAATATATAATTCTACAGCATTAGTAATCCAAGCAAGGCAGGCAGTCTGTTTCCAATCGAAAATCCTTTATTAAGTACACATTCTCCTCATGTTTCAAAACTTTCACTACGTTTGGGTCGTGCGGTCCCAGTGGATGTGTGCGGTCCCATGATTGCATATCTGTAAATCTGTTTCACGGAGGCCTATCTGTCCTTCGGAATGGGGAATATAAAATCCTTGGTATGACTGATTTTTGGAAATCATTTGGTGAGCATGAAACATCCTTGTATTCATATTAAATCTATCCAACATGTTTTGGGGCCAGTCAATAATTCAAACTAAGTTATGACAGGAAGAGCAAATTGGTTTATAGCTTGGATTTTGTTCTAGATGCCAACACTGTTTTCAGGATTTAAGTCTTCTAAAGTATTCCTTACTAAGCTTTAGTCGCACTTGTTCATGTTTTATTCTTTCCACAATTCTCAAATATTTAGTACACTCTCTCTCTTTCTAAAGTTCTTTTGTATGACGTTCTTGGTGCTGCAGTTTTCCTGTAAAGGTTGTTTTTGCACATTAAGACCAAATGACATTCTTGTATTATCTGAAAAAGTTTTGACCTCATCTGATTAGCTTTACAGTTTTAAATCCTTGACCTATAAGTCTTTACACTTTGTTTTCTAGGAGTCAAAATGGCCTAAGCTGTTAAGTAGATGTCTTTGTGGTTAAGGGCAGGGCAGAATAGCAGTGGTGACAGTCACCCTGGAATACCTCTCCCTCCCCATTTGAGTTTTTATTCCTGGAATAATGATTTGTCATTTATCATGGCTTAATTGCAAAGTGGTCTGCCACTATTTCATGGTCACTACAGTCTATCAGTGTAGGGTGTATTATACCTTTTTAAGCACTTTTGCCCATGAATATGGGATACTATCAAATGCTATTTTTGTAGTCAATCCGTACCATATAGTGAGCCACATGCTCTCTGAGGGCCGACTTCTGTCGGGACTTCTCCCATGGGATTGAAAAATTTCAGTCTCAAATTTTGGTATGTCTTACCATTCCAAAAAAGTGTCAACCTTTTACACACCAGTATTTAGGTTGGACCTACCTCTGTTTTTTTGGGGGGTTAAGATATGTTGCATTTGCTGGCTGTTTTCTGCCTTAGTCTTATGGGGGTGTGACTCTGACCTTTAGGAAAGCAAGGGGCCCAAATGTAAATGCTATGTCAGTTCTGTTAGTCCAGTTCATCTTCTCACAAGAAGGATGCTAATTGTGTAGCATGAATTTGTACTTCATAGGCTTCCACACTTGCACACAATGCCTTGCAGTTTCACATCTCCTCTCAAATGGTCCCACACTTTCTGTTTTAGATTAGAGCTGCTACAGTCTGGAGATTACTAAGGCGTCTTTACTTCTGATTCTTGTCTTCTTGGCTGTTCATTGTAATTTTAATCTAGGCCATAGCCTGTCTGCATTTTGTTTCTACTGCTGGTAGAGACATTATTCGTTGCTTGTAGTAGACCGTGTAGTGCTTAAGTAGATATTTTGCAGGTTTTGTTTATCGCCTTAAGTTTCTATAGTTTGTGTAGAGTGTAAGACTTTTTCAGTACTTGTTTTCAGTAAATGTGGTTTAACTACTTTGTTCCTGCTTGTGTAATTAGCTGATGCCTATTCTTATACTATAACTTTTTTTAATTTAGCTCATTGGCATGTACGTTGTGGCACTTGCTGGAAAAACTGACAGATGTGCTGTAATTTGGAGGAGCAAACTAGTGATGAGATTTTGCCTGGAGATGGTGCCTCTGCTTTGCACTGTCCAGGTTCTCACCCAGTGAACCTTTTTTACAGTTAAGTTTAAGGATTGCCCTTAAGGAAAGGACGCCCATTTTTGGCTGCATCTTTTCCCTAAACATTTTCCATATAGTGGGTAGGGAGCTTTCCCCAAAGAAAATGGTCCACATGATGCAAACTAATCCCATCTAAAGCCTAGAAGTGTAATTCTGGGCTGAATCTGACTTATTCTCAAGCTGTCAGGTTTTTATTTTTATAATCCATCTTTATAGTTGGATTATGTGAAGTTGGGAGTTGCAGGCTTAGCTAGGTGTGGAATTCATTATGCCCATCTCAAAAGCGTGGAAAACTGCTTTTCTTAGGGGGGGGCAAGGTGGAATTCAGTTGGCTCACAATGTAGCCAGTAACTCTGTACATGCTGCTGTCTTTGAATTGATTATGTATGGCAGATATTTTATCAATGTTGAGCATAAACTTTAAGACTGAATGAGACAGCGCTGAGGTGTCTGATCCTGTGCCACCATATTTAAGGTTGGAGTACCTCCTCCAGCTATTAGTTTCCTGTGTTCCCTATTTTATTGTTACATCATGGTCATCTAGTTCACTTTCTGTGCCTCTTTTAGTGCTGTTGGTTTTGATGTCAGCTATGGCATGGCACCTGATGGACAGTCATCTACATTGAGGCTTGATATTGGTAGAGCTTTGTGCCTAGCTCGTCTCCTAATGCTGGTGTCTTGATTTTTCTCCAGCTTGTGGCAGTGGACAATTCTTATTTAGAGTAATGTTGGCAGTAATGTGATTTGGAATACTGGGACTAATGGTAGCTGCTGTTTTCCAATTTTAAGTGGGAAAGTGCTTTTGTAGGATAAACATGCAGCCATTGCTCATTTAATATTGGATCTCAAATGCCTGGTATTGTGGCTTCTTGATGCCAGTTACTATTTTTGACAGTTCATATAAATCTGCAGTCTGTGATGGTAACCATGGATGTTTCAGTTGCAGGGTGAGTGTCCACAACAAAGTCCAATGTGTAAAGCCTAGAAATTGGGGAATTTCTTATTTTGCAGGCCTTTCAGGATTCCCTCATGCAAGGATTGATTGCCTTACTTCTGAAATGTAGCAGCCGCAATCAGCAGGCAAGGAGGAAGTCTCTTGTCCCTTGTCTTGGGACAATGTCCTTGGATAACTTTAGTTATTGCTAACTTACCCAAAGAAATAAAACTGGTTCAGAGTGTACATGCTTAATGCAGTATGCGTGGGTTCTTAGAAGGTGGTGATTTTCTGCTGATGGGTGAAACTTCACTGTAATCACATCTTCAGCGTGAAATGCACTGATCCATTGATTACCTATAGGGAAAGTGGTCCGTGTTCCTTTTAGCCCAGGAGTGACCTTAAAGCATGTATGCACCCCCCTTCCAAATTTTTTCAAACATTCTTGAAGAAATGATGGGTCTAAATCTAATATGAAACATCAAAACCTGCTGGAGAAGACTGGTTAATCTCCCAGAGTCTGCCCCATTTCTGGAACAGACTTCCCATGTGTGTTATTGTACCTCACTGACCCTCTTCAAAATGCAACCTTGATGAGTGGATTTTTTTAAAGTGGAACCTGTGTGTTGAGAGACAGCCTTGCAAGACTCTCTGCAAATATATAGAGCTGAGTATATTTTTCTGTATTATAGAGCTAAATTGTTGCTTAGATATCTGTTGTCTTACTGTTCTGCAAATATACAGAGATTCGTATATATTTTTTTGGTTTTATAATTTGCACTCTTGATTCCTCACATCTCAATTGAAACTGCCCCCCCCTGTTCTTGGTTGTAGTTTAAATTTGGTGGCTTTTGCAGTGCCCGCCCCACTGTAGATTTGATCTAGGACACTCACCCAGTCCCATCTCTTTACCGCATTCTACCTAATAAACCCTTTCTGCACTTGCTTTTAGTCCTTTTTTAATTTAATTGCATTTTTTCAAACTGTGTGTGGACTAATATTGCTACATACTCTTGTGCCAGCTTGCACTGCATGTGAATTGTTTTTGCTACTTTTATGAAAAAAAAATTGTAAGCCTATTTCCTACCTTTCCTGTAATTTAGTGATACAGATTTGCTGTATCCAGGACTATTTGTAAGCTTCTGAGCCCCCCAAGCCTTTCTGTGTTGGAGGGAAGCCTTCTAGCTTATCAGTGGGAGTGGTAAGCACTAGGTAACCTGTCTACCACATAAGGAGTGGTTCTGACCCAGAATTTGTAGTTATTGGCCATTTGGGCGGTCTTCCATCTCCCTCAACTTTCTGATTTGAAGGCCTGCATTTGCACTTGTTTCTGTCCTGTAACTCCTGGGCCCATCTCATTTGCTCACTCAATTTTTTTTTTGCTTTTACTGTATTTGTGTTTCTTCCTACTTTATTTTGCTTTTGCGTCACCTTAAAAGTACTCAATTGTATTTATTACTGCTTGGTGTAACTCATTCTAAGCCTTTTAGTTTAAGCACTTCAGCTTCAGACCAGCTGTTTTACATTAGGAAGGTTTGTGGCCTGCACTGTGTTGGCAGGACAGGTAGCTTACATCCTTCTAAGTTGGGAACTGCTGATTGAGGGCTCAGTGTCTGTTATTCTAAAAGTGTATTCATTCTGGTTTAAGCACTTGGGCTTCAGGACAGTTGTTTTACATTAAGAAGGTTTGTGGTCTGCACTCTTGTGGGAGGAGAGGCTGGACTCTGCCCTTCTGAGCTGGGAATATCTGGTTAAAGGGGTTATATAACTGTGTAGTGCCTCGCAGGATGCACAGTAGCAAACCCCGCCCCTGACAGCCCATAACTGCACTGACTGTCAAGAAACATATTCCATTCCTTGGACACCACCATTTCTGTTTACAGTTTATTCAAAACCAAAAACAAAACTTTTCAGCATACGAAGTCAGACGATAATTAGAGGTGCAACCCTCTTACTTCAGAAAATGCACGCTAACTTGTATCTCAAAAGTATTAATATTTTAAAAGCGTCCTAGATTATTTCCGGATTGTTTCCTCATCCTGGAGCGGTTCAGTGTTATGAGCAGCAGAACCGACAGAAACACCTAGACCACCCAATTTATTGAAGACTAAATGCAGAGCTCAGGTAAAATAAGAACTGTTCATTGTAAATGGACAGTACATACTAAAATATATCTCATGTTTTTAACAGATATCCATGGTAAACAGAAATTAATCATATTAATTCATTAAATTATATTTTTATAAGTAAAACCAGCATAGTTTAAACATCGTATGACATTTGTAATTCAACTCGCTAATAAGCGGTTAGTATCTCTTCCACATTATGAGGGACAGTGTATGCACCTTACTGTAAATCACAGTAAAGTGAGGACTTGTTTATGTGCCTTCTGGAACATATAAGACAGCACCAGGAGGAGCACAAGGAAGAGCTGGGTTTCCGTACGTATGTCCAGTAACAGTTACATATGTACCTACTTGTTTTCATAATGTCCCGTCATTTGCAATGCATGTGGTTATTCCATACATTGCATTTTAGCTTCTGTGTGCTACAAATAAAGGCGATTGTTTGCTCCAACGAATAATGTGTGTGCTTTACTGTTATTTCAATGTTACTAGCCTATTTGCTGTAGTACGGAGCTGTAGTACGGAAATCACATTCCAAACAGTTACTTTTGTGCCCGATGTACTAATCTTACTGTTCAACATTTTTTTTCTTTATTTTTCCTTTGATTTACATTAATTTAATTGATAATTTCCCAAAAGAAAATGTCTTTTTAATTCTGTGTTGCATGTTCTGTGTCAATTTACATTGATAACTTCCCAAATGTCTTTTTACTTCTGTGTTGCATGTTCTGTGTCAATCGTATGCCACGCCCCAAGCTGCGCAGTACCGCCCGCGAGGCACTACACTGTTAGATAACCGTTAAAGGCTTATAGTGCCTGCATATTTGAACTGTTTCTTACTGAAATTGGTACACCTTGTTTGCTGTAGCATAGACTAGATCTAGGCCTGCTGAATCTAGCTTTGTTTGTATGCTTGTTGTTTGCTTGTTGTTTCCCTAAAACATGGCTTTTCAGTGTTTCTGTGGCTCCCTAGTGATATCTGCATTACTTACTTTACTTATTTCCTTGTTTCACTTGAGAGAAAGTTACTGTTTGTCGTTTTTGCATTTGTTACCTGTAACACATTGCATTTAAGTTACCTGGCACTTGCTCACTAAAGAAATTATATAAGTCAGCACTAAAAAATTAAAAGCACTACATCCTCACAAACTCCCCTTGAGTACCTTGTTCCCCATTGGCCCTTTTTTCAATTATAAAGGAATTCCCAATACTATTCTAGCATGTCCAAAGGTCAGTTGTCAATCTCCTCTCCGGTCCAGCTGGTGAATCTGGGAATCTTGAGGCAATGTTACAACTGCCTCATGTACACAGACATCCCTCTCCTCCTCCTAACAAATTCCAACACATGTGAGAGATGCAACCATATAGCCATACTGGAGGCTAAGCTCTCTCAACTCAGTACTGGCAAAACCAGTCAGGAGGAGAAGGAAACCACACTCACTACAATTCCAGTCTCACATAGACATACCACGACAGCAAACCAAACACATAAACGCACAAAAACATACTTGGAGGCTCTAAATAAAAATCTGCCTAAGCAGAGACCTCCAAAGCAGACACCCAAGCAACTGCTACCCCAAAACAAAACACGTGCAACACATATCTCACAAAGCCAGTGTGCCGAACAGTCACAGCCCTTAGGGCTAAACAACACACCTGATATACTTGTAATAGGTGACTCTATCATCAGGCACACTGACATCCTGCTCACCAGGCTGAACAAGAAGGTCACTGTGAGCTGCCTGTCGGGTGCTAGGATCTGCCACATAACACAAGCACTCAGGTCACTACAAGGCAAGTACAAATATGACTCTGTCATTGTCCATGCTGGTGTGAATTATCTGAGACGTACCTCCCTGGACTACATGAAGAGACATAGAGGAGCTCTCTGAGCATGTAGCCCAGGCTGGTATTACCCTGACCTTAAGTAGCATCTTACCCTCACCAAGAATGATGCCACAATATGAAGACAAGATAATCAATTTCAACAATTGGCTTAAGTATTGGTGTCATTCAAAGGGGATCCAATGCCTGTCAGCCTGAGATGACATGCTCTACAAGCCACGATGCTTTGCTAGGGACGGCTTGCACCTGTCACCCCTGGGCTTTTGGATATTGGCAAAGGCTCTTGCTACCCCCATAGTGCCTTTTTTAGGCAAGGCTCAAAAGACAAACCCACCTCCATAGGTATCGCAAGGGATAAGAAACTAAGAGTAATGCTACTCAATGCCAGAAGTCTAAACCTTAAGATGCACGCACTCAAAACTCTCCTTAGCATGGAGAACATCGATATCTGTGCAGTAACAGAAACCTGGTTCAAGGCTCCCGAGAGCACCTCAGCAGTACCAGGTTATACCTTATACCACCAACAAACACAAGTAAAATGAGCTTCACAAAGTATATATATATATATATATATATATATATATATAAATATACCTTATACCATACTATTCGGCCCCAAAACTTGGACCGAACCACAGAAAGAGGGGGAGTATCAATATTAGTCAAAGATACCCACACTTCCAGGTTGGTGGCACAGCACGAAGCATCAGAGATTCTCCATGTGCAACTAACAGTGGGTAAAACTGCCTTCCAGTTTATATCATGCTACAGACCACCCTCCCAAACCCAGGAACCCCACTCGGCCTTCCTGCGAACACTGGAAAATATGAAGGTCTCTCCAAACACCATTATATTGGGTGACTTCAACTACCCAAACATGGACTGGGAGCATTACTCTAGCTCCAACACCCTAGCCCAAAGGTTCCTAGAATTCATAAACTCAAATGCTACGGAACAACTTGTTACCACTCCCACAAGAGGGGAAAACATACTGGACTTGATCATCACCAACATGGGGACTCTATGCTCCAGATCAGAAGTGTATCCCTCACTGGTAAGATCAGACCATAAACTAATCTCACGGGATATTCACATCCCGACTCCACCCCCTGCCCTGAAAACCACAGTGAAAAACTTCTTCTTTAAAGCAAATTTCACTCCTCAAAACTGAGGTGGAATCCTTCAATGCCCCTGGGCCTGTGGAATATACTGCCCAGACCGAAGAATCCTTTCTAAACACATTCTATGAACACCTTCAGGAATGCATGGATCATGCAATCCCAAATAAACCTAAAAACCAAGACCCCAATCCTCCAAAGGCAGACGTCCTGTCTGGTGGACCCCAGCCATAAACAAACTATACAATAGAAGGAGGAAGCTACTACATGAAAGAGCAAAATCCCAAAAAGGGAAGGCATCTCTGATCAGTATTAGCAAAAAAACTACGGGCACTCATAAAATCGTCTAAGGCCAGCTTCGAGAGAAAAATTGCACAGGACACTAAGGATAATCACAAGGCTTTCTTTAGTTATGTTAGGAACCTGGGTGAGATTTCCCAGATATGCTCAGAATTAGTCCAAAATGACAAAAAAATACACCGAACCCACAGACCTTGCCAACATCCTAGCTGACAGGTTCAGCGCAAACCCCCCCCCCCACCAAAAGGGCAAATATCTATCCCAGCAGAGTGCTGCCCCCTTGACATCTCAGATGCTCAGGTAAGAGCTGCTCTCTCCAAAGCAAAAAACACAGCATCGGTGGGACCAGACGGTGTCCCCGGGCTGCGTCCTACATGAACTCCAAGAAGAGCTAAACCCAAACATAAAACTAATGTTCAATCTCAGCCTTACTACAGGATATGTACCCAAAGAGTGGCGTACAGCAACAGTGGTCCCTCTCCACAAAGGTAGTGCCTCAACGGATCCTGGAAACTTATCGCCCCATAAGCCTGACTAGCTTGTCTGCAAAGCTATGGAAAGGATCATCATGGACCTCATAAATAAAGATATTTGGGACCTACAGACACTGGATCCTACCCAGTTCGGCTTTAAGGACAGATCCTGCCTCTTAAACCTGGTTGATTTCTTTGAAACAGTCACCAAGACCATTGACGAGGGGAAGGTGGTCCACACAGCCTACCTGGACCTTGCAAAAGCCTTCGATACAATACCCCACTCGGGCATTATAGAGAAGCTCACCAGCTTAAATATAAACCCCTATGTCACTAGATGGGTTGTAAACTGGCTCAAGGACAGAACCCACATGGTTAGAATTGCTGGAGCCATGTCAGACTCTAAACAGTTACAAATGGTGTCCCACAAGGCTCAGTCCTGGGACCTCTCTTGTTTGGTATATATTTCTCGGAGGTACAGGCCAACACGGAAGGACTGTGGCTGACCAAGTTCGCAGATGACTGCAAACTGGGCACCATAATCGACTCTCCAGCCGACACAAGCATCCTCCTAAAGGTCCTCATAGAAACAGACAACTGGTGCCAGAGCCATGGCCTCAAGCTAAATGCCAAAACGTGTATAGTCATCCCCTTTGGCAAAAACAAAGTGCCCACAAATTACCACATAGGTGGTAATCCATTAAGTACAGAAGAAGTAATTAGGGACCTGGGGACCCAAGTTGATAGCAATCTCTCATTTGACAACCACGTGGCCAAAGTGGTTAGAAAAACGTTTTATATAGCCCACCTAATCATGAAGGGATTCACATCTAGATCAGGGGAGGTCATCGTGCCTCTTTACTCATCCCTCATCGGGCCCATAATTGAGTACAATGTCCCTTTTGGGATGTTCCTTTACCAGACACCTGCAACAACTGGGAAGACCCCAAAAGTACATCACCAAGAGGATCAAAGGGCTCAAACAGATGCCATATGCTGCCCGGTTAAAGAAACTCCAGCTCTACTCAGTGGCATACCGCCTGCTCAGAGGCAATCTGTGCCTGACGTATAAAGCAATGTCCTACCCGGAATTAATGGACATGCTGCACCTCAGAAAATCCATAGCCCATTGAGCTACGCGCTCAAGAGACTTTAACCTCAGCACTGAAATAAATAGGACATGCTGGAGGGACAGATTCATAACCCAGAGGCTCCCTTCACTCTGGAATAAAATCCCAGTCCAGGTTAGGCAGAGTCCCTCATTTCCTCTCCAAGAGGAATCTTGATGAGTGGATGGGAGATCGTAGGTTTACCCCGGGTATCACTTCTGTGTCACTGTTAGAGGCACAGTATACTAACCTCGAAAAAGGGCATAGCAAAATTAATTTAAAGTGGGTGGCGAAAGCCAAACACACTCTGGCTAGGCTTATAAATGCCCTAGGGCAGATAGCCTAGTATGAACCTATGAAAACCACAAATTTGTCCCAGGGGTTCCACCTTTGTCCCTCACTGACATCACACACATACCCAACTTACAGAGCATATGCACTAACATTCATCATCACACAGTCAATTTCCTGCTTCATAAACATCACTCTAGCCGACATTCTTTTTCTCCTACAAAACACTATTGACATACTCTTCCTTATAACCCCTACCCGATTTCTACTCCCATCCACACCATGGTTGAACAATTTGAACTTGCCTCCAATACACCTGGCCTTACTCCCCTTCCATGTGGTCTCTTGCACGCACAATATAGCAACCTTCCTTCTCTCCATCATAACATCTAGCTCTCTTCCTTTACCTATCATACTGCCAACATTCCTACCCTTGCTACCACACCCCTAACTTTCCTCCTGCATCCGGGCATGCCTTTCCCCTTTTCTTCTTCTTCAGCCAACAGTAGCCCAATTTCCACCAGCACCCTGTTGGCTTACAGTACTGGAGGCAGTTGTTGTTAACCCAGGGCTTGACTTATCCACTATGGAAATCTGTATTGTTGTCCACATATTTGGTCTGGCAAAAATTTTACATCGGATGCCTTCCTAACTTAACCCTCCCCAAAAGAAATACACTGGCTTGTGCATCCCCCAGTGGTTGGGTTATTATTGTAAACAATACTGAATCATATTAATTTGTCAAAAAAATGTTGTAAGTATGAAATACTGTATTTTAGTTGTTTGTAACTGCTCCATATTTTGCCCATTCATACTTCTCAACTGCTATGATTTAGGCATGGTGCATACCTCTCTGCTGTCACCGATTTTAACTGAAATTTTAGCTCTGTCCCTGAATCCCTCCTAAAACTGGAAACATTAGTAGAAAAAGATAGAAAATGACTTAATAAACAATTACAATAGAGTTAGAAACTCATTTTACTTCAGAAAATGTATGTTAACACGCCTTCTCTTATTCTGCCAATATCTCAAGTTAATAGTACTAATCATACATATACTAATAATCATCTGTACAGATTTTCGCAGATTGTCCAGATTTTTGCCTCATTATTTTGGTCTGTTTCTCATAAAGTTGTGGTTTACTGGCAAATCATTAAAAATCATTGAGGGTTGAAATCAGAAAATGACAGACATTTGAGTTTCAGACTTCATACCGCTCAGAAAAATTCGTGCTAATGGAAAACCTGCTATTCTGTCAACTTTCTAAGTTTTTAAGAGCAATATTTAAAAAGTGTCCTTATTTTGGTCCTTTGTCCCTACATTATTTATGTCTTTGTCCAGATTTCTTGATGTGAGAGGTATGGTACTAATATTTTTGAATGTGTCCCTTACTGTCACTGATTACTTCTGGATTTTTATTGATCCATTGAGTGCTTTGATTTTGGCCCTCAGTTTTAACCTTGCTTCTCATAGATTTATGATATTCCTCATTATATTTTACCTGTTTATGAGAACATGCCTGAATTAAATTTAGTCACTACTACTAATTATATAGGATGCAATGTACGAAGACGAAGACCTTTACGTATGAAAAATAAGAAAGTCCTCTTCTTCCTGACCCTCTGGTATGATTTGTAACGCTTGGAGGTGGAGCGGTACATATGTGCCCATTTATTCCACACTTTAGAGACGGAAGATTGGTAGCTGTGTTTTCTGCGTTGGTATAGTTTAAACAAGACTGAAGGCGTAACCTTTGTTTTTCGAACGGAACTAATTGTATAGTACACTTCCGGTTTCAAAGCTACACATTTCTGGTATAATCAGCCGTTCGGCGGGTACCTTTTGGCTTCCCGCGGCGGAATTTTTTTGTAGTCTTTTACTTGGAGTTGTATCCGTTGTAAAGCGGAGCCATCCGAATCGCCGCCATGGTAAGTAGGGTTTATAATAAGAGTGAGATATGGAGATAATACAAATAATTGTTCATTTTATATATTTTTATGGTATGAGTGTTAGTGTGCAGTGGTTTGACGCCAGAGTGTCTTGTCACCCTTGGAAAATGTTTTTGTCTGTAATGGATCACACACTTTATTCGGCAGATGTACTATTGGATTATGGTAGTTGTGGGTTATAAATTTTATGACTAAATACGTTGGATTGCTCTTGCTTTTTTAAATAAAAATGACTGTAGTCTTTGTATCGAAGGCCCGCGAATTATCGGTGAAAAGACTCCTTGCGTTTAGGAGTCTGGTTTGTATGTTCTGCGTTTAATTTGTATCGTTTGGGAACGGTATGCGTAGTATTTGTGCGATCAGCTTGTCATTATGTTAGTTTTTGTATTTTACGAGTGTGTATACAGTATGATGTATCTTTTATTAGGGTACGTTAAGGTAAAATTTAAAGGGGAATGGCGTGGGAGGTTTCTCTTAGTGTGATCAAACGACATGTTTTCGCGCTTTCAGTATGTGTATACTTTTGAAGGTTGTAGTGAGATGTACTATCCCATTGTCGGGTAACACATGAGCCGCAACATTTGGGCTATGCTGCTGTTGTGTATAGAGCCATTGTCTTCCCATCCAAAGAAAAATATCTTGGCAACTGTCCAGCAAGAATCGCTTGGTATGTTTCTCACTCCCAAGACAGCATCGTACAGCTCACGCTGACCTCGATAAAACAGAATCACATTTATTGGCCAAGTATGCGCACATACAAAGAATTTTACTTCAGTTTCAATGACTTTCCTCGTTTTGGTCCACATCCTCGCAGTCTCGCATCGAAATGGAAATACTTAGTGTAATGTTTCACATTTAACCTGATTGTTTGGTTATGTTGGAAACAAAAGGTTGAAAGCTGTGGAGAGTAGGATGAAATGTTGACCGTACTGCTTAGAGTCCCTTTCAGGTGAGCCGTCACAGTTTTGGATCTTTACCTTTTGTTGTACCACTTTCCTGTGTGTGTGACAGAGTGGTTGTCTTCTGAGGCCTAGTGTTTTTTTTTTTGTGTGGAGGGTAGTCTGAAGGATAGCAACACTCGAGTCGCGACTTCAAATACTGGTCTAGTTAAAATTGTATTACTCCACTCTCTGGAGGAAACAAAACAGCGTTGAGTTTGGGTTCTGTTTAGAACTAATCTACTTTATTGTAGGCATTGGTGGGCCTTGTAAGTCAAACTGCACTCGCGCAACCCGCGCACAACGTCTCAACCTGGTCTGTGACATTAATAGCCCTTGTTGGCGGGATAGATGTGTCCCAAAGGGCCCCGCATTTGTGGAATACACTTCTCCAGGTCAAGCAGAGTACTTCACTAGCCATCTAAGAGGAGATTGGACGACCGGATAGGAAACAGGTGGGGTCCCAGGAGAATATTTTCTATGTCCTTGCTGGACAGGGAAAATGGGTGTTGACTGAGAACATGAGTTAAATTCTTGGCTAGGCTATTAAGAGCCTCCGGACCAATAGACTGGTGTCGTCCTGTGAGCCTATGTGTACTAGCTCACCTGCAGTTTCGGGCAGCAGTGCGCTTTGCGAGGGTGATTGACAAGTATGACAACGAATGGCATGTCATACAGGTTTGCTAGTGACGTCGTGCATACAGTAATTGCTTAGCATATGTGCGTTGTGCTCCTGCAGCTGTGAGGCTCCATTTTTTTTATAAATTAAGTGATGCAGACCTGTAGGGTTTATATACAATCTATTTGCGTAATTGTTTGTTTATAAATGCTACAAATTTAATTTTGCTGCAGCACCAAATTTCGAGATGGTCATTCTAGAGCAATATACTAAGTAATAAAGAATACAATTAGTGTTGGCTATCCATGGCATCTAAGATGTAGTGGGTTCTGCTGTGATTTTTAGGCGACCAATGCATAAAAATAAAACAATACATACAATTGTGGTGCTGCGGTAGCGTTGTCGCCTCGCAGTAAGACGCCGTCCGGTTCGATTGTCAGCTAGAACGTCTTCTGCGTGGAGACATGCGTGAATAAGCGTACCTTCGTTGAAGGTTGTGCGTCATGGCTGGTAACTCGGCACGTAAAAATCAACTACCAATCATTAGCGAACCGGAGTTCGCTGTGGCGACCCCTAACCGGGAAAAGCCGAAAGACTCAACAGCATACAACTGTACTCCTTCCCTGTCATAAATTTCATACATTGACATCGCTTTCCAAAATAAAACTGAGGTCTTTCTCTGGTATGAGAATGTTGTGTCCTCACTTTCAGTGTGTTGTCAGGCCGCATAACTGTATCTAAATATGTCCCAGATAACCCGTGTTAAATTTCCTATCTGTGAGTTGGTATATTGAAGTAGTGGGGGGGGGGGGGGGGGGTAAGAAAATTAAGGTAAAATCCACAAGTAGCTAGTCACTACAGCTAGAAATGACTGCCTAGTGTAGTTGGACATATCCCAGTCAATATTCATGCGGCGGAAAAACACATGACATTGCTTATTCATGAGTAAACTGCATTGTCAATCTGTTGCAGGGTGTGGGGTGATAGCTGCTACTGTGCATCTGGTGAGCCAGTACACTGGGGATTATAAAAAAAATTGAGGGTGGGTTTTTTATTTTGTTTTTTTTTTTTTTTTTATATATCGGCATTTATTACAAAATCAGATATCTCCAGCTATTTACTCCCATTTTACTTAAAGGACAACGGAATTCATTAATGTCATCAAGGCCATTGAGTTCGGACAGTTTTCAGGCCAATTCACTCCACAAACTTGACATCACCACAGCCTTCCTAAAACCCACACATGCTGTGATGTCACAGCTCCTGGTCCTTCCCCTACCCATACAGAAAGTAAAGGCTAGAACAAGGAAACGGAACAAGTAGTCTCCTGCTGTGAGCTGTCAATCACAGTAGGTAACAGCTCAAGTTACCCATAGCACTTTGACAGCTAGGGAAGTTGGGTGCGAGGGGGTGGGGGTGGGAGATAAGTCAAAGTAGTCCAATTCAGGCTTCACAAAATACTGCAATTTAGCTATTGTAAAAGAAGCAACAGTAAAAACAGCACTTTGAAAAGCTGTTCTGTGGCATTTGTAATGTTTGTGTTTTAGTCATTGAACGGTTTGAAATGTTACTTAAAATGATTGAAAGACAATAGTGTATGCATCTAAAATCAATGCAGTGACAGAAGCTTTAGGAAGAATGAGGCCTGCACAATGCATTTTTTTAAACGGACTAGCACTGTGTTGTGGTCTCCCTAGAGGCAGACTGAACCATCATGGTCACTTCAATGTGCTAGACTCCATGTGGTCAGACTCAGAAGTTACATGTAAAAATATTTAAAAACCTGTAAATAGTCCTGGAGTGGTAAAATGTAGGAAACTCCAAACCATGATGAAATGTTTTTTGAGTCTGTATGGCTCTTCAGGAGACAGCATTGTTTATTTCCTACACATAACATCAACTGCCCGCAGGTCTGCCGGACCCATGTTGGTCTCCTTGGGGGTAGTCTGACCCACATCGGAGCACTTGAGATTAAGGGTGCTGTTGTAGTGTTACACTTAACTGCAGAGTGTTCCATAACTTCCACTACTCAGCGGCTACCTTAGAAGCTTTGTAGTGATTGCTTGATGTCTGGCACATGTGCAACCTCCAGACCAGGAAGTACCATACCACTTACAGCACTGATTTTGCTAAGTTCTTAATGCTGCTTTTGTAGCAAGACTGTGTAGTCTTTCATCTCCCCCAAGATGGATGTGACACTCTGCTACTTTCTGTCCTCTTCTGTTTCTTTCAGTGACCGTGCAGCTAACTAACTGGGTTATGTGAGGCCCAATGTGCGCCTTGTCCTTTTAATTGAAGTACTAATGCCAGTACTGGAAATAGTGGTTTCAGTTATCAAAAGGCAGTTGAGAACAAGAATGTCCTTGACTGGCACTTGTGGTTAAAGCAATGCTCAGATCTTAAGAGCTCCGCTTGAAATATGTAGAAACAATGATCCATTAACTTGAAACTTGAAAAAATACAATACTCTGAAATAAAGAGCAAGAATGGCTGCTAACACAGCAAAGAACTTCTTTTAGAAACAATTCCTTGTAATATACAACCCAAAACATTTTTGGAAAGAAATGAAGCCATTTTAATAGACATTATAGTTCACACGTCGCCGTCTCTCCCCCTCCCACACACACACACACACACACAGTAGGTGGCTTTGACACTTGAAATTGCCCACTGGCGTGTGAGTGGTATGAAAGAACGATCAGTGCCGGGTTAGCCACCCAGCAGTGTTAATGTTGGCTTTGGATTGGTGTTGTTAAAGTGATTATCCTAACCCCATGTGCGAAAGTGGGGGAAACAAGGAGGTGGAGGTATGACTGGAGCTTTAGAAACGTATCCCTGACCTTTTTTTTTTTTTTATTCTGCACATTTAGCTTTTGAACCAGGTTAAGGTAAATTATACCCGCTACCAGATTTTTTAGATATGTACAGTGAATGGTTCACCTACACCAGGTCCTGACAATGTAGGAGTACCGCAGGGGTCCATGTTATGGCCACTATTCTCTCTAGCAGTAATACAGCCGCAGACCTTGTGTAGCTTAACTCCCTACTCTGTGCTGCAGGTGTCTTAATATATTGGACAATAGCATCAGCGCCTTTCAACAAAAACTGCAAGCTTTACATACTTGTCCCCATACAGCTGTAATTGTTAAAGCCAGACATTGTTTGGCACACAGTAAAAGCTTTAACCTCCATCTTTGTCAAAAAGGTGTAACAACTTTACAACAAGGCTGGTGATTCTTAATTAGTGAAGCATAGGAGAAATGTATGAGTCTGAAAAGATGAATGTAGACTGTTTCTATTATTGTGCAAATACTTAACTACTGTTAGTCAGTTTTGGCTTGAACAGTCACCTCTGTGTGCCTGTTTTGAAGGCAGAATGTTTATTTTGGTGAGATGTCAACGCTATTACTGTGTCTTAAATTTTCTCATTGGAGTGTGTTCTTGTTTTTTTTTTTTTTTTTTTTTTTTGTAGTAGTGGATGATGACTGACAGTGCCCTTTCAGTGGCAAGTTCTGTGATGATGTAAAATCTTGTCTGAGGCAAATGATGAGTTGGTCATAGCTCTAGAATTACTCTGAGAATTTTGCCATGGATAGGGCTTTGTACAGACATCCCCCAAGTATTTGTGTATTGTGCATGTATACATAATTACCATATTTGGTGTCATGCCAAATGGCCTGAAGACTGAGTAGCTGAGGTTTATGTAAATTGTTTGGTCTTGGAATTTATTCAGGTAGTATCTTCACTTTTAAGAATTTGTGGTGGTGGTGGTGGTGCTGCGGTAGCATTGTCGCCTCACAGTAAGGCATTGTCCTGTTCGATTCTCAGCTAGAGCGTGTTCTCTGTGGAGATGTGCATGAATGGGCGTACCTTCGTTAAAGGTTGTGCGTCAGGGCTGGCAACTTGGCACGTAAAAATCTACTGCCAATTATTAGCGGACCGGAGTTCTGCTGTGGCAAACCCTAACCTGGAAAATTTGAGAGACACAAAAAGTACCTTCATCTTGAGTGGCTTGTCGCTATGGTGAGTTTCTGCTGTGCACTGCTTTTGTGGCCGTTGATATTTCAATCTGTTACAGGGATCTTCATCCTTTTAACAGACACACATCAACAGCCACAAAAGCAGTGCACAGCAGAAACTCACCATGGCAACAAGCTATGCCACTTAAGATGAAGGTATCTTCACCCTTTCCGCACTGGTAGCATTGTTGCCTCGCAGTAAGACGCTGTCAGGTTCGAAATTCAGCTAGAGCATCTTCTGCGTGGAGACATGCGTGCATGGATGTACCTTTGTTGAAGGTTGCGCGTCAGGGCTGGTAACTCGGCACGTAAAAATAAACTACCAATCATTAGCGGACCAGAGTTCTGCTGTGCGACCCCTGACCGGGAAAAGCCAAAAGAGGACTACAGGGATCTTCACCCTTTCAATGGGCTCACCTTATTGTGAACTATTTGGCTTGAATCATGCCATTCTGTGAAAACTGACTAATTGTGTAGTTTGCTTGGGGCATGGTGCTGTGTCTTGTAACCATTGTAGCTGTGATTGTAGATTTTGTCCACAGTGAAGTTTAGTGTGGAGGGGTGAATTAGGTACAGCACAGGTGACCAGTGTTTGGTTTAGGTGTTGCTGTGGTCAGTGATTCTGTGAAGATTGATGTGCCTGTCAGTGTGGCTAGGTCAAGGCCATCAGTACTTTTATAATAAATTGTGCTACATACTACTGTGGTGTGGGTTGCACATTTTGTCAGTACTGTGAATGGGTTCCAGGCAGGAACAAGTGCAGTTTAGAGACTGCCTTCTGTATTCCTTTTTGTCTGCCTCTTAATTCCACATATGGAAGTCTTGAAAATATTGCATAACTGTGATTAGAAAGTCTTGAAAATATTGCATAACTGTGATTAGAAAAAAGACTCTTGTATTGCCTCAAGTATGCAACAAAGTCCAAAAGGTTCAGAATTTCTGCTTTAAGGTGCTTGCATGTTTATTTTCAGACTTCATATTTTTTTTCCTTCCAGGTAGAATGAAAATAATACATGCAGAATATAAATAGTAGGTGTAAGGCTTGAGGGAAGGCAGTAATTTAATAATTATGTAATGTTGTGTAAATAAGGAAAGTTGATGTAGGTTGTTGATACTAATTTTAAAATTCCAGTACAAGGGTAAAACAGATATACAAGTCTGTTCAATCTCCAAAGATTGAAACAAGACTTTTTAAATCATTTCGAGTATGTATCAATTGTTGTTGTTGTTTTGAGATCCATTTTGAGATCAGAGATGCTCTAGCTGCTCTAGCTGTGTGTGTGTACACAATTGTGCCAGTTGTGCCAGGTGGGCCCTGCGTGATGAGGCCTAGCCCCATGGGGGTGGGTGGGTTGGGTGGTGGGTTTTGTAGGTGTCTGGTGAGTGGAGTGGTTCCTTTTTTCATGTTTCCACAATCCCTCAATTTGCATTTGCATTTTTCCATCATACATCATGGGTGTGAAGTGTATTATATAGTATATATCACATCCCTTAATATGTTGTAGTAGCCACTTGCCACTTGGACATATGGACATATGCTCTGTGTGAATGTGTGAATACTATATCTGGGGGTCTCTCTCTAATTTCTCTATCTTTTTGGTTTCTAATACATGACTGGAATGGACCCCATTCCCAAGTCCAAAGTACGATTAAAGTTCATAAATTAGTAGTATTTCAGTCCGTCAGCCAGAAGTGCTCTTCATAGTACCCGCAGTATGCCCACTATTAACTCGTTCTGCAATTTTTGGACCATTTGGTTTTCTGACACGTTGCTCTTAGTTTCTGCCTGCAAATCCTCCTAATTTATGACTTTCTGTACCCAAGTCACAGTAGTCACTGGGTATTGCCATTTCAATGATCAATCCTGTTGTCTTGGGACTGGCCTTTGTCTTTTGAACTGTTGGCAATGAATGATCCTATGTAATATAGACTGCCTTTTCTATTATTTGTGGCTCACGTTTCCTGTGTTTACATTCACTTTCGTAATGTTTGCACAATTCCTGGTGCATCAGTCTTGCCACATTGCCTTTCAGTATACAGTCCTGCCATTAGTATGTCGCAACCAGCAAAGAGTTGTGCAACAGTTCTATTTTACAAAACCTACATTTGTCTCTCTCCCACATGTTCAGTGGACTTTTATATTGTGTATGTAGCCCACTATCTTGTACCGCCAATATTAACCTTCCATCTCTTCATTTGAATTCACTTCTTTTACCACTCTGCGTTCGTTCCTGATAAACATTATCTTCCAGAAGTTTTCTTTCACCTTATGTCCTTTTGTTTTTTTTTTTTTTCACGTTCAGTTGCCCGTTTTATCTACCTGTGGTTTGATTTCCATTCCTGCTTGGCGCCGATATGCTTCAAGCAGGGAAGTCCTCTTAAAATTATTCTTATGTTTCAAAACTTTCACTACGTTTGGGTCGTGCGGTCCCAGTGGATGTGTGCGGTCCCATGATTGCATATCTGTAAATCTGTTTCAAGGAGGCCTATCCGTTCTTTGGAATGGGGAATATAAAATCCTTGGTATGTCGGATTTTTTGGAAGTCATTTGGTGAGCATGAAGCATCCTTGTATTCATATTAAATCTATCCAACACGTTTTGGGGCAAGTCAATAACTCAAACTAAGTTATGACAGGAAGAGCAAATTGTTTTATAGCTTGGATTTTGTTCTAGATGCCAACACTGTTTTCAGGATTTAAGTCTTCTAAAGTATTCCTTACTAAGCTTTAATCGCACTTGTTCATGTTTTATTCTTTCCTCAATTCTCAAATATTTAGTACACTCTCTTTCTAAAGTTCTCTTGTATGACGTTCTTGGTGCTGCAGTTTTCCTGTAAAGGTTGTTTTTGCACATTAAGACCAAATGACATTCTTGTATTATCTGAAAAAGTTTTGACCTCCTCTGATTAGCTTTACAGTTTTAAATCCTTGACCTATAAGTCTTTACACTTTGTTTTCTAGGAGTCAAAATGGCCTAAGCTGTTAAGTAGATGTCTTTGTGGTTAAGGGCAGGGCAGAATAGCAGCGGTGACAGTCAACCCTGGAATACCTCTCCCTCCCCATTTGAGTTTTTATTCCTGGAATAATGATTTGTCCTCTATCAATGCTTAATTGCAAAGTGGTCTGCCATGGCTTAATTGCAAAGTGATCTGCCACTATTTCATGGTCACTACAGTCTATCAGTGTAGGGTGTATTATACGTTTTTAAGCACTTTTTGCCCATGAATATGGGATACTATCAAATGCTATTTTTGTAGTCAATCCATACCATATAGTGAGCCACATGATCTCTGAGGGCCGACTTCTGTCGGGACTTCTCCCATGGGATTGAAAGATTTCAGTCTCAAATGTTGGTATGTCTTACCATTCCAAAAAAGTGTCAACCTTTTACACCAGTATTTAGGTTGGGCCTACCTCTGGTTTTTGGGGGGATTAAGATATGTTGCATTTGCTGGCTGTTTTCTGCCTTAGTCTTATGGGGGTGTGACTTTTAGGAAACCAAGGGCCCAAATGTAAATGCTATGTCAGTTCTGTTAGTCCAGTTCCTCTTCTCTCAAGAAGGATACTAATTGTGTAGCATGAATTTGTACTTCATAGGATTCCACACTTGCACACCAATGCCTTGCAGTTTCACATCTCCTCTCAAATGGTCCCACACTTTTAGATTAGAGCTGCTACAGTCTGCAGATTACTAAAGCGTCTTTACTTCTGATTCTTGTCGTCTTGACTGTTCATTGTAATTTTAATCTAGGCCATAGCCTTTCTGAATTTTGTTTCTACTGCTGGTAGAGACATTCGTTGCTTGTAGTAGACAGTGTAGTGCTTAAGTAGATATTTTGCAGGTTTTGTTTATCGCTTTAAGTTTCTATAGTTTGTGTACAGTGTAAGACTTTTTCAGTAAATGTGGTTTAACTACTTTGTTCCTGCTTGTGTAATTAGCTGATGCCTATTCTTATACTAAAACTTTTTGTAATTTAGCTCATTGGCATGTACGTTGTGGCACTTGCTGGGAAAAACTGACAGATGTGCTGCAATTTGGAGGAGCAAACTAGTGATGAGATTTTGCCTGGAGATGGTGCCTCTGCTTTGTACTGTCCAGGTTCTCACCCAGTGAACCTCTTTTACGGTTAAGTTTAAGGATTGCCCTTGAGGAAAGGACGCCCGTTTTTGGCTGTATCTTTTCCCTTAACATTTTCCATGTAGTGGGTAGGGAGCTTTCCCCAAAGAAAATGGTCCACATGATGCAAACTAATCCCATCTAAAGCCTAGAAGTGTAATTCTGGGCTGAATCTGACATTCTCAAGCTGTCAGGTTTTTATTTTTATAATCCATCTTTATAGTTGGATTATGTGAAGTTGGGAGTTGCAGGCTTAGCTAGATGTGGAATTCATTATGCCTATCTCAAAAGCGTGGAAAACTGCTTTTCTTGGGGGGTGGGGGGGCAAAGTGGAATTCAGTTGGCTCACAACGTAGCCAGTAACTCTGTACATGCTGCCGTCTTTGAATTGATTATGTATGGCAGATATTTTATCAATGTTGAGCATAAACTTTAAGACTGACTGAGACGGCGCTGAGGTGTCTGATCCTGTGCCACCATATTTAAGGTTGGAGTACCTCCTCCAGCTATTAGTTTCCTGTGATCCCTATTTTATTGTTACATCATGGTCATATAGTTCACTTTCTGTGCCTCTTTTAGTGCCTCTTTTAGTGCTGTTGGTTTTGATGTCAGCTATGGCATGGCACCTGATGGACAGTAATCTACATTGAGGCTTGATATTGGTAGAGCTTTGTGCCTAGCTCGTCTCCTAATGCTGGTGTCTTGATTTTCCTCCAGCTTGTGGCAGTGGACAATTCTTATTTAGAGTAATGTTGGCAGTAATGTGATTTGGAATACTGGGACTAATGGTAGCTGCTGTTTTCCAATTTTAAGTGGGAAAGTGCTTTTGTAGGATAAACATGCAGCCATTGCTCATTTAATATTGGATCTCAAATGCCTGGTATTGTGGCTTCTTGATGCCAGTTATTTTGACAGTTCATATAAATCTGCAGTCTGTGATGGGTAACCATGGATGTTTCAGTTGCAGGATGAGTGTCCACAACAAAGTCCAATGTGTAAAGCCTAGAAATTGGGAAATTTCTTGTTTTGCAGGCCTTTCAGGATTCCCTCACGCAAGGATTGATTGCCTTGCTTCTGAAATGTAGCAGTCGCAATCAGCAGGCAAGGAGGAAGTCTCTTGTCCCTTGTCTTGGGACAATGTCCTTGGATAACTTTAGTTATTGCTAACTTACCCAAAGAAATAAAACTGGTTCAGAGTGTACATGCTTAATGCAGTATGCGTGGGTTCTTGGAAGGTGGTGATTTTCTGCTGATGGGTGAAACTTCACTGTAATCACATCTTCAGCGTGAAATGCACTGATCCATTGATTACCTATAGGGAAAGTGGTCCATGTTCCATTAGCCCAGGAATGACCTTAAAGCATGTATGCACCCCCCTTCCAAATTTTTTCAAACATTCTTGAAGAAATGATGGGTCTAAATCTAATATGAAATATCAAAACCTGCTGGAGAAGACTGGTTAATCTCCCAGAGTCTGCCCCGTCTCTGGAACAGACTTCCCATGTGTGTTGTTGTACCTCACTGACCCTCTTCAAAATGCAACCTTGATGAGTGGATTTTTTTAAAGTGGAACCTGTGTGTTGAGAGACAGCCTTGCAAGACACTCTGCAAATATATAGAGCTGAGTATATTTTTCTGTATTAGAGCTAAATTGTTGCTTGGATATCTGTCTTACTGTTCTGCAAATATATACAGAGATCCGTATATATTTTTTGGTTTTATAATTTGCACTCTTGATTCCTCACATCTCTGAAACTGCCCCCCCCCCCTCCTGTTCTTGGTTGTAGTTTAAATTTGATGGCTTTTGCAGTGCCCGCCCCACTGTAGATTTGATCTGGGACACCCCCCAGTCCCATCTCTTTACCGCATTCTACCTAATAAACCCTTTCTGCACTTCCTTTTTTTTTTTTTTTAATTTAATTGCATTTTTTCAAACTGTGTGTGCTAATATTGCTACATACTCGTGTGCCAGCTTGCACTGCATGTGAATTGTTTTTGCTACTTTTCTGTAAAAATAAAATTGTAAGCCTATTTCCTACCTTTCCTGTAATCTAGTGATACAGATTTGCTGTATCCAGGACTATTTGTAAGCTTCTGAGCCCCCCCAAGCCTTTCTGTGTTGGAGGGAAGCCTTCTAGCTTATCAGTGGGAGTGGTAAGCACTATGTATCCTGCCTACCATATAAGGAGTGGTTCTGACCCAGAATTTGTAGTTATTGGCCGTTTGGGCGGTCTTCCATCTCCGTCTTCTTTCTGATTAGAAGGCCTGCATTTGGACTTGTTTCTGTCCTGTAACTCCTGGGCCCATCTCATTTGCTCACTCAATTTTTTTTTGCTTTTACTGTATTTGTGTTTCTTCCTACTTTATTTTGCTTTTGCGTCACCTTAAAGTACTCAGTTGTATATTACTGCTTGGTGTAACTCATTCTAAGCATTTTAGTTTAAGCACTTCGGCTTCAGACCAGCTGTTTTACATTAGGAAGGTTTGTGGCCTGCACTGTGGTGGCAGGACAGGTAGCTTACATCCTTCTAAGTTTGGAACTGCTGATTGAGGGCTCAGTGTCTGTTATTCTAAAAGTGTATTAATTCTGGTTTAAGCACTTGTGCTTCAGGACAGTTGTTTTACATTAAGAAGGTTTGTGGTCTGCACTCTTGTGGGAGGAGAGGCTGGACTCTGCCCTTCTGGGCTGGGAATATCTGGTTAAAGGGGTTATATAACAGTGTAGTGCCTCGCAGGATGCGCAGTAGCAAACCCTGCCCCTGACGACCCATAACTGCACTGACTCAAACATTCCGTTCTTTAGACACCACCATTTCTGTTTACAGTTTATTCAAAACCAAAAACAAAACTTTTCAGCATAGAAAGTCAGACGATAATTAGAGGTGCAACCCTCTTACTCAGAAAATGCACGCTAACTTGTATCTCGAAAGTATTTAATGTTTTAAAAGCATCCTAGATTATTTCCGGATTGTTTCCTCATCCTGGAGCGGTTCAGTGTTATGGGCAGCAGAACCGACAAACACCTAGACCACCCAATTTATTGTAGACTAAATGCAGAGCTCAGGTAAAATAAGAACTGTTCGTTGTAAATGGACAGTACAGTACATACTAAAATATATCTCATTAAGAGGAACGTACATCATTTGGAGTCTTATAAAGGTCATGTTCCACATTGGAAGGGTCTGTCACTCATTCAGTTTTTAACAGATATCCGTGGTAAACAGAAATTAATCATATTAATTCATTACATTATATTTTTTTATAAGTAAAACCAGCATAGTTTAAACATCGTATGACATAATTCAACTTGCTAATACGCGGTTAGTATCTCTTCCACATTATGAGGGACAGTGTATGCACCTTACTGTAAATCACAGTAAAGTGAGGACTTGTTTGTGCCTTCTGGAACATATAAGACCGCACCAGGAGGAGCACAAGGAAGAGCTGGGTTTCCGTACGCATGTCCAGTAACGGTTACATGTGTACCTACTTGTTTTCATAATGTCACGTCCTTTGCAATGCATGTGGTTATTCCATACATTGCATTTTAGCTTCTGTGTGCTACAAATAAAGGCGATTGTTTGCTCCAATGAATAATGTGTGCGCTTTACTGTTATTTCAATGTTACTAGGCTATTTGCTGTAGTACGGAAATCACATTCCAAGCAGTTACTTTTGTGCCGGATGTACTAACCTTACTGTTCAACATTTTATTTCTTTATTTTTCCTTTGATTTACATTGATAACTTCCCAGAAGAAAATGTCTTTAATTCTGTGTTGCATGTTCTGTGTCAATCATGTATGCCACGCCCCAAGCTGCGCAGTACCGCCCACGAGGCACTACACTGTTAGATGACCGTTTTAAAGGCTTATAGTGCCTGCATATTTGAACCGTTTCTTACTGAAATTGGTACACCTTGTTTGCTGTAGCATAGACTAGATCTAGGCCTGCGGAATCTAGCTTTGTTTGTATGCTGCTTGTTTCCCTAAAACATGGCTTTTCAGTCCTTCTGTGGATCCCTGGTGATATCTGCATTGCTTACTGTACTTATTTCCTTGTTTCACTTGAAAGAAAGTTACTGTTTGTCGTTTTTGCATTTGTTACCTGTAACACATTGCATTTAAGTTACCTGGCACTTGCTCACTAAAGCAATTCTATAAGTCAGCACTAAAAATTAAAAGCACTACCCACTGGCCCTTGTTTTCAGTTATAAAGGAATTCCCAATATTAGAAGGAAACCACAATCACTACAATTCCAGTCTCACATAGACCTACCACAGCAGCAAACCAAACACATAAACGCACAAAAACATACTTGGAAGCTCTAAATAAAAATCTGCCTAAGCAGCAGAGACCTCCAAAGCAGACACCCAAGCAACTGCTACCCCAAAACAAAACACGTGCAACACACGGCTCACAAAGCCAGTGTGCCGAACAGTCTCAGCCCTTAAGGCTAAACAACACACCTTATAAATAGGTGACTCTATCGTCAGGCACACTGACGTCCTGCTCACCAGGCTGAACAAGAAGGTCACTGAGCTGTCTGTCGGGCAGTAGGATCTGCCACATAACACAAGCACTCTGGTCACTACAAGGCAAGTACAAATGACATTGTCCATGCTGGTGTGAATTATCTGAGACGTACCTCCCTGGACTACATGAAGAGACATAGAGGAGCTCTCTGAGCATGTAGCCCAGGCTGGTATGACCCTGACCTTGAGTAGCATCTTACCCTCACCTAGAATGATGCCACAATATGAAGACAAGATGATCAATTTCAACAGTTGGCTTAAGTATTGGTGTCATTCAAAGGGGATCCAATGCCTGTCAGCCTGAGATGACATGCTCTACAAGCCACGATGCTTCGCTAGGGATGGCTTGCACCTGTCACCCCTGGGCTTTCGATATTGGCAAAGGCTGTTGGTACCCACATAGTGCCTTTTTTAGGCAAGGCTCAAAAGACAAACCCATCTCCATAGGTATCACAAGGGATAAGAAACTGAGTAATGCTACTCAACACCAGAAGTCTAAACCTCAAGATGCACTCACGCAAAACTCTCCTTAGCATGGAGAACATCGATATCTGTGCAGTAACAGAAACCTGGTTCAAGGCTCCTGAGAGCACCCCAGCAGTACCAGGTTATTCGGCCCAAAAACTTGGACCGAACCACAGAAAGAGGGGGAATATAAATATTAGTCAGATACCCACACTTCCGTTGGTGGCACAACATGAAGCATCAGAGATTCTCCATGTGCAACTAACAGTGGGTAAAACTGCCTTCCAGTTTATATCATGCTACAGACCACCCTCCCAAACCCAGGAACCCCACTCGGCCTTCCTGAGAACACTGGAAAACATCCCGACTCCACCTCCTGCCCTGAAAACCACAGTGAAAAACTTCTTCTCTAAAGCAAATTTCACGCCTCAAAACTGAGGTGAAATCCTTCAAAGCCCCCAATCCTCCAAAGGCAGACTGATGGACCCCAGCCAGAAGGAGGAAGCTACTACATAAGAGCAAAATCCCCAAAAAAAGGGAAGGCATCTCTGATCAGTATTAGCAAAAAAAAACTACAGGCACTCATAAAATCGTCTAAGGCCAGCTTCGAGAGAACAATTGCACAGGACACTAAGGATAATCACAAGGCTTTCTTTAGTTATGTTAGGAACCTGGATGAGATTTCCCAGATATGTTCAGAATTAGTCCAAAATGACAAAAAACACACCGAACCCACAGACCTTGCCAACATCCTAGCTGACAGGTTCAGTGCAAACCCCCCCCCCCCCCCACCAAAAGGGCAAATATCTATCCCAGCAGAGTGCTGCCCCCCTGACATCTCTGGTAAGAACTGCTCTCTCCAAAGCAAAAAACACCGCATCAGTGGGACCAGACTGTGTCCCCGGGCTGCGTCCTACATTAACTCCAAGAATAACCCAAACATAAAACCTAATGTTAAGTCTCAGCCTTACTACAGGATATGTACCCAAAGAGTTGCGTACAGCATCAGTGGTCCCTCTCCACAAAGGTGGTGCCTCAACGGATCGCCACATAAGCCTGACTAGCTTGGTCTGCAAAGCTATGGAAAGGATCATCATGGACCTCCTAAATAAAGATATTTGGGACCTACAGACACTGGATCCTACCCAGTTCGGCTTAAAGGGCAGATCCTGCCTCTTAAACCTGGTTGATTTCTTTGAAACTGTCACCAAGACCATTGACGAGGGGAAGGTGGTCCACACAGCCTACCTGGACCTTGCAAAAGCCTTCGATACAATACCCCACTCGGGCATTATAGAGAAGCTCACCAGCTTAAATGTAAACCCCTATGTCACTAGATGGGTTGTAAACTGGCTCAAGGACAAGAACCCACATGGTTAGAATTGCTGGAGCCTTGTCAGACTCTAAACAGTTACAAATGGTGTCCCACAAGGCTCAGTCCTGGGACCTCTCTTATTTGGTATATATTTCTCGGAGGTACAGGCCAACACGGAAGGACTGTGGCTGACCAAGTTTGCGGATGACTGCAAACTGGGTGCCATAATCTACTCCAGCCGACAAGCATCCTCCAAAAGGGCCTCATAGAAACAGACAACTGGTGCCATAGCCTTAAGCTAACTGCCAAAAAGTGTATAGTCATCCCCTTTGGCAAAAACAAAGTGCTCGCAAATTACCACATAGGTGGTAATCCATTAAGTACAGAAGAAGTAATTGGAGTCCTGGAGACCCAAGTTGATAGTAATCTCTCATTTGACAACCACGTGGCCAAAGTGGTTAGAAAAACATAGCCCACCTAATCATGAAGGGATTCACATCTAGATCAGGGGAGGTCATCTTGCCTCTTTACTCATCCCTCATCAGGCCCATAATTGAGTACAATTCCCCTTTTTGGGATGTACCTTACCAGACACCTGCAGCAACTGGAAAGACCCCAAAGTACCTCACGAAGAGGATCAAAGGGCTCAAACAGATGCCATATGCTGCCCGGTTAAAGAAACTCCAGCTCTACTCAGTGGCATACAGCCTGTTCAGAGGCGATCTGTGCCTGACATATAAAGGCATGTCCATCCTGGAATTAATGGACATGCTGCACCTCAGAAAATCCAAATCCCATCTAGCTATGCGCTCGAGACTTGAACCTCAGCACTGAAATAAATAGGACATGCTGGAGGGACACATTCATAACCCAGAGGCTCCCTTCACTCTGGAATAAAATCCCAGTCCAGGTTAGGCAGAGTCCCTCATTTCCTCTCCAAGAGGAATCTTGATTAGTGGATGGGAGATTGTAGGTTTACCCTGGGTATCACTTCTGTGTCATTGTTAGAGGCACAGTATACTAACCTCGAAAAAGGGCATAGCAAAATTAATTTAAAATGGGTGGCGAAAGCCAAACACACTCTGGCTAGGCTTATAAATGCCCTAGGGCAGTTCCTAGTATGAACCTATGAAAACCACAAATTTGTCCCAGGAGTTCCACCCTTGTCCCTCACTGACAAGGGGTGATGGTGCTGACTGAGGTGGGGTTTTTTGTGCCCCCCCCAAAAAAAACTGCTAGGCTTGTAAGGGCCCCAGGGCCATTAGCCTAGTAATCTCCTCTGAATCGTGGAAGGCTAAAGATTTTTTTTTTCCATAGCTCTGTTGGCTTACTCTGACTTCTCTTTTTGGAGATTCTTCTTTGTTTGAGGCCTTTGGGGACTGTGGTGCATCTGACTGGCACGCCTTGTCCATACCCTTCATGTTTTAAACAATTTTGTTTCTCTAGTTGTATGGACACCTCTTAACCTTGACAGGGTTGTCCCCACCCCCCAGAAACCTAGCACTGTGAACACTTGCAAAATGCAGGAAGTATTTTTGTTTGCACAACTGGAGCTGAAGTACACTGTGTAAATATTTAACATGTAGCTGTTTTCATTAAGGTATACCTATTTTTATTTGAATCTAAGTTTTCAGAAATTCAATGGTACTTTCAAGATGAAAGTCCTTTTTCAGGTCTGCTTCTGTCAAACGATCCCCTGGACCTGTTAATTTTGAAACCTATGCTCCAGCTCTGTTTATAACTGCATTAGGTCAATTTATCCAAACTAATTGGGACGTAGAGTAGTAGTTCAGATAATCACTGTTCAGGTAGTCAAAGTATAGGATCTAATTAAAAAAAAAAAAAAAAAAAAAAAAAAAACCTTCTAAAATCTTGTTCTGTATGCGTGAATACGCTTTTCGACCATTCAGCAATTCCAGTGGACAATATTTTTCACACACATGCTGGCTGCCAGCTCAAACATGCTGATGAATTGACTTTTTTTTCTTAAAATCTTTGGAAGGCTGGTTCGGGTAATAGAGACTCTACTCTATAGATCCTTCACTCCCCAGATCTATGGTAGTACAGGTGTAATGCGTTTGAAATGAAGAACCAACGCAGAACTTTGGATGCTGACAGTAATGCTTTCAGTCTCTGGTCTCCTTGACCGTCACATGTTACAGGCAGTACCACAATGGTATGGTGGATTAAAAAGTGGGAGGGACTAGGTCTTGTCTGTAGACTAGCTGTGGCAGCCTGGATATAGCTTTGCAGCACATTCTCAATCGTCAGGCATTTTACACCATGTCAGAGCAAGGTTTTGCTTGCCAGTAGGCTGAGCAGGACCAAGGCAGACCTGAACAATTGGAAATTGACTCCTGGTGATTTTCCAGGAATGAATTCAACGCATACTAGGCTATCTGCCCAAGGGCATTTATAAGCCTAGCCGAGTTGTGTGGCTTTCGCCACCCCTTTATTTTGAAGAAAACTATGCCCATTATTTTGCTGTGCCTCTGTCAAGCAGTGACACTGAGGTAATCCCTGGGGTATATCTGTGATCTCCCATCCATTGGTCAAGATTTCTCTTGAACAAGGCCAGTGAGGTGCTCTGCCTCACATGTACCGGGATTTTGTTCCACAGCATAGGGAGTCTCTGGGTGATGAATCTGTCCATCCAGCACGTCCTATTAATAACCGTGTCAAGGTTTAAGTCTCCCGCCCTTGTAGTTCTGAGGGATCTAGGTTTTTTTGAGGAAGCATGTTCATCAATTCTGGGTTTGACATGGCCTTGTATGTCAGGCACAGGTCACCTCTGAGCAATCTGTAAGTGACTGAATAGAGCTGCAGTTTGTCGGGCAGCGCAAGACATATTTTTGAGACCCTTTATCCCTTTGGCGAGGAACTTTTGGGGCCTTTCCAGCTGCTGCAGGTGTCTGGTCAGATGCATTCTGAATGGGGCATTGTACTTTATCATTGGTCTGAGTGATGAGTACAGGGGGACGACCTCCCTTGATCTAGATGTGAATCCCTTCATGATCAGGTGGGCAATGTAGAAGGTCTTCCTAACTACTTTAGCAACGTGAGTGTCAAACGATAGGTTACTGTCAACCTGGGTCCCCAGATCCCTGATCACTTCTTCTGTGCTCAGTGGATTGCCACCTATATGGTAGCTAGGGGTAACCTTGTTTTTCCCGAAGGGTATGACCATGCATTTCTTGGCATTTAACTTTAGGCCATGGCTCTGGCACCAGTTATCAGTTTCTGAGACCCCTTCTGAAGGATATGTGTCGGATGTGTTTTTGAATATGGCACCCAGTTTGCAGTCATCTGCAAACTGTCAGCCATAACCCTCCTGTGTTTGCTTGTACTTCAGAAAAGTAGATGCCGAACAAGAGTGGGCCCAGGACTGAGCCCTGTGGGACACCACTTGTGACAGGCTTTGTCTGACATGGCGCCAGCAACTCTGACCCTGTGGGTTCTGTCACTTAGCCAGTTTGCAACCCATCTTGTGATGTATGGGTTTATATTTAAGCTGATGAGTTTTTCGATGATACCTGAGTGGGGTATTGTCGAAAGCCTTTGCCAGGTCTAGGTAGGCTGTATGGACTGCCTTTCCCTCATCAATGGCCTTGGTGACTGTTTCAAAAAAGTCAACCGTTTAAAAGGCATGATCTGCCTTTGACAAAGCCAAACTGGGTTGCTGTCCTAACTGCGGGTTGAGTTCGTGGAGCACGCAGCCGGGGACCCCATCTGGTTCCATGGATGCTGTGTTTTTCGCCTTGGAGAGAGCAGTTCTCACCTGGGCGTTAGTGATTTTTGGGGGGCTATAATCCTCTGGTATAGATCTCTCTCCTTTCGGGGGGGAGAGAAGTTTGCACTGAACCTGTCAGCCAGTATGTTGGCAATGTCTGTAGGTTCAGTAATTTTCACATCATTTTGAACTAATTCTGAGCATATCTGGGAGTTTCCTCCCAGGTTTCTAACATAGCTAAAGAAGGCCTTATGATTGTCTTTTGAGTCCTTAGTGATTTTTCTCTCAAAATTTGCCTGATTTTGAGAGCTCTTAGTTTTTTACTTACAATGATCAGAGGTGTCTTATCTTTTAAGGATATTGCTCTATCTTGTAGTAGCTTCCTCCTTTTGTTGTAGAGCTTGTTTATGGCTGGGGTCCACCAGGCTGGACGCTTGCCTTTGGTACAAAGAGTCTTTGTTTTGTTTGGGATTGCCTGATCCATGCAGTCCTATAGGTGCTGGTAGAAGGCATCTGTAAGTGATTCAGCGGCTTGAGTAATGTTTGCTGCCGTCTCGGTGACCACACGTCTTTAGAAGTGTGAAGTCGGCTTTTGAGAAGTTCTTCACTGTGGCCTTTTTTATCTCAGGTGGGGGCGGGATGAGTACCTCCAGTGAGATTAGTTTATGATCTGATCTCGCCAGTGAGGGGTATACTTCCGGTGTTGAACATTGTGATCCCATGTTCGTGATGATGAGATCAAGTATGTTTTCACCTCTTGTGGGGATGGTGACTAGTTGTTCCATGGCATTTGAGTTTATGAACTCCAGGAACCTTTGGGCTAGAGTGTTTGGGCTTGAGTTAGTGATCCCAGTCTATATTAGGGTAGTTGAAGTCACCTAGTATGATGGTGTTTGGAGATACATTTATCCCCTCCAGTGTTTTCAGGAAAGCTGTGTGAGGTTCCTGAGTTTGAGAGGGTGGCCTGTAACATGCTACAAATTACAGAGCAGTCTTGCCTATGGTTAATTGCACCTAGATGGTCTCTGCATCGTGCGTTGCCACCAACCTTGAGGTGTGGGTGTCCTTGATGAATAAGGACACCCCCCTCCTTTCTTGGTGTTGTCCGGATTTTGGGGCCGGAACGCATGATATGAGGTAAAACCTGATGGTGCTGGGGTGCTCTCAGGAGCCTTGAACCAGGTTTCTGTCACAGCACAGACATCGATGTTCTCCATACTGAGAAGGGCCTCAAGTGCGTGCATCTTGAGGTTGAGACTTCTGGCATTGAGCAGCATTACCCTTAGTTTTTTTTCCTTTTGTGTTCTACGGTGGTAGGTTTAGAATTTGAGCCTTGCCTAAAAAAGGCACTATGGGGGTGGCAAGAGCCTTTGCCAATATCCAGAAGCCCAGTGGTGACAGGTGCAAGCCGTCCCTTGCGAAGCAGCGTGGCTTGTCCAGCATGTCATCCCAGGCAGACAGACATTGGATCCCCTTTGAATGACACCAGAGTTTAAGCCAGTTATTAAAGCTGATCATCTTATCTCTGTATTGTGGCATCATTCTTGGTGAAGGTAGGATACTGCTCAAGGTCAGGGTCATACCTGCCTGGGCTACATAATCAGAGCTCCTCAATGTCTCTTTTCATGTAGTCCAAGGAGGTACGTCTCGGGTCGTTTACACCAGCGTGGACAATGACAGAGTCGTACTTGTACCTGCTGTTGAGAGACCTGAGTGCTTGCGTTGTGGCGGATTCTAGCACCCGACAGGCAGCTTACTGTGACCTTCTCCTTACTCAGTCTGGTGAGCGGGACGTCATTGTGTCTGACTATGGAGTTACCAATGACGAGTGTGTCTGGCATTGTGTTTGGCCTTAAGGGCTGTGGCTGTTTGGCACACTGACTGTGTGGTCTATGTGTTGCATGTGTTGTGCAGGTGGTGGTAGTTTGGGTGTCTGCTTTGGTGGCCTCTGCTGTTTTGGTAGATTTTTGATCAGAGCCTCCGAGTATGTCTTTGTGTGTATGATTTGAAGTTGTGTGAGTACTATGTGAGACTGGGTACGTGGTGTGTGTGGTTACCTTCTCCTGTCTGGTCTTGCCAGTCCTATGTTGAGAGAGCGTCCTATGTTGAGAGAGCTCAGCCTCCAGTTTGGCTGTATAGTTGCATCTCTCACATGTATTTGTGTTTTGTGGGAGGAGGAGAGGGTTGTCTGTGTACATGAGGCAATTGTAACATTGCCTCAATATTCCCAGGTTCACCAGCTGAGCAGGAGAGGACACTAGCAACTGATCCCTCGACATGCTAGAAGGAATAGACAAAAAAAACTTAGACTCCGGGGGATGTGGGTGATCGAGAAAGGGGTTTTAGGCTGGTGGGGTACTAGCTATAATAAAAGCACTATATCAGGGTGAAAAGTACTGTAGGAGCAAGTGCTAGGCTTTACAGATAGAGAATAGTCTACTTGGGAATCAAGTAGAGATTAACTTTTTAGTTATAGGATACGCAGGTTAGATCAGTAGAACAGTTCAAGGAAGGCTGTTTTAAGGGAAAATTTGAAGAGTGGACTTTAGGTAGCCCGAATAGTTTAACCCTGATTAACCTAACGCGCGTTTAGCGTGTTTTATATCAGGGGGCTGAAAAAAGCTAGGAACTGGCCCAAAACGACCAATAGACTACAAGTTACTGGCTGAAACCTCACCAAATTGGACTAACAGGTTGCTGGGTGCTTCCCACTCCCACTGGTAAGCAAAGAAACTTCCCTCCTTCCAAATAAGGCTATGAATCAGTAACAGGAACTACAACAAAAGCCCAGGGATCAGCAACTCTGAAACTGGACTACTCTAGTTCAGTAAGGCGGGAAAACAAGAGTTTTTTTTTTTTTTTTTTTTCCCCCCTTCAGAAGCAAGGAAAATGGCAAGCAGTGGGAATAATCCTGCTCCAGGACTCCTGCAAGCATGGAAAAATTTTTCATTTCCTTGAACAGGTATATTCCTGTAAGCCTTTCTACTAAGATCCATTGTCTGTCTTAATGGGGGGGGGGGGGGGTCCTCTCCAAAGTGTTATTGTGACAGTGATCCTTTTTGGAAATCACCATAGGTAATTACCAGTCTTCCTCAAAGACCGGACCTGCGTGGTAAGTGGTGTGGCTTGATCAGCCCTGTCACTTCAGCCATCTGCCTTGATGGTAGTCTTAATACCCTTTTAGGCACTTTGAGAAATATCCGGTATAAATGAGAAATTCTTTGTACACTGCATGTCCACAGACCACTTTGATATCTTGCCAGAATTAAAGCCTTCAGAAACATTTTTCTTAAAGGTATAAGGGCAGCCTTTTTTTCAAAGTAGATGTTCCCTAAAGGAAAGTAAAAAGTTGACCAATGTATTTTGCTTGGAAAGGCAGTGCAACAACTGAATTGCTTGTTGCTTTCAGCGACTGGAGTTGATATGTATGTTTGGGGGGGGGGGTGTATTTACCCCATGCAATTATTTTAGTTGAAAGTAGCTTTGTGAAGTTTGTGCATTTTTCCACAGAATGTCTTCTCAGCGTGAGTCGGTCTTTAAATGGTTGTCTAGTGCCATTTGATTGTCATACCTACCAAAGTCTGTTCCGTGCAGGGTTTAGGTCCTTTTTGGAAAGGGATGGATTCCAACAGCTTGGTCCTCTGTACATACTTTTTAAGCACTACAAACTAGCTTCCTCTCAAGGTCTACTGCAGGCTTTAAGCCCAACACAGGCATTAGCTGCACCCTTATCCCAACTCTTCCTTGTCCACTAAATTATGGTGGTTGATACAGTTAAAGCTACTGTAGCAGTCATCAAATGATTATACAATGACCCCCCCCCCATTACTCCAAAATGGGCACGCTAAATTGGCCAGTGTACCAATTGTAAATCCCACAATATACCAACGGGAAAAGGTCTGGTCGCCCAGAGTGTCTTCCGTTGGTATAAAGTGTCCAAAACTTTTTTTTTGACTGAGCAACGGGAACTTTTTTTTTTTTTTTTTTTCTCTCCATTGCTTCTGTTTCAAAGCATTGATGTACTACGCATGCATATGGTACTTGCGTTCCTACGCATACCCAAGTACATCAATACAAGGAAGCAGTGTACCACCACCGGTGGAAGAATACTAATGCGTCGTTATACAAAGTCCCTTTTTTGGGGGGGGGGTTCCCCCTTTAATGTCATTGTATAATAGCAATAACAGACTCCGTGGTTGTGGTATAGTGAAGTTTACCCACGGTTGGCTTTAATCACTCAGGCTTCGCCCTCGTGATTAAACCATGCCAACCTTGGGTAAATCTTCAATATACCAATATAGCATAGTTGTGCAAATAAACCTACAATAACAGTATGTTTGATCACTGCTGCAGTAGCCACTTTCTTCACCACCCTTATTTTTATATGCATTTTGCCAAGGTAAGGACTCAAGTTGTTGGTAGAAAAGTAAAAATCTGTTTCAGGGTTCTAGTCTCCCATCTCTGGCAAAAAAAAGAAAACTCTGAAGGGCTTGGTGCACAAACTGTGTGTAGTTCTGTTCAAGCTGATTTATTGTGTGTAAGGTGCTCTTAAGCTCTCTAGGCTGGCCTGATAGCCTAGTATGAACCTATAAGCTATAATGTGAGTGTTCAATCTCGCCTTTGTTCTTACACATGGGTTCGGAGCCGATCCTCGGCTCCATGTCGGCCGCTTGCAAGCTCTGCTTCGAGAAGAAGCTCGAGATCACCTAATACCCACAATCCCCCTCTGCCTTTACCTCAGATCTAGTTTGCCGCTGCAGCGTTCGCATCACTGGGTTGAGCTCGAGCACCTGAGATAAGATTAAGAATTTTTTTCTTGTATTTTTTCTTGGTACTTTAGTATATAAAGTTATTTAGTGATATTTTGTGTGTGTGTGTGGTAAGGTTAAGGGAATCTCGGTACCGTTAAGTTGTTAAAACTTAGTTCTCTTCAGGGCCTACCACCCTTTCTTGGATTTGACAACCGGATTGACTATCACTACTGGATTTGACAATTTTACCGGACTTGACTATTTACTGGATTTGACTTTTCTCTCTCTTATAGTGACATGTCTGAAAAGGCTAAATCGGGGTTTAAGCGTTGCCAATGTGGGCAAAAAATGTCAGTAACTGACAATCATAGTTCCTGCATCTACTGTCTTGGCCCTCTCCATCTGCAAGAAGACTGCTCTATTTGTCATTCTTTCAGTGGGAGGGTCATGACAGATAGGCTCTGGATGCTTCTGACCAGGCATCCAAGTCCTCGAAGGAATCTAAGACATCTGAGCCCAAGTCATCTGCTCCGAGCTCTTCGGCTAAAGTTAGATCGCCGGTTCCACAGACTTCGGGGCCGAGTGTTCAACTGTTGTCAGTTTCCGAGCCTCGAGTCTTGGAACCGGTGATGGAGCTCCCTCCCGACACTGTTGAGGTCGGCTCAGTCTTCGGTTCCTTCGACCCGTTCTTCTAAAGCCCTCTCCGACATCGATGTGGACCGTGTGGTGCAGAAATTATTGGAACATATGGCCCTATCCAAACTTATCTCTGTTTCCACCCAATTGGTGTCGAAACTTGAAGGCCTTCCATTATCTCCATCCCTTCCTCCTCCGAGACCTGTCCAGTCTTTGGAGCCGGAAGAGGTTGATCTACTGATTGTGGAGCCCTCTGTGCCAGAACCGTCCTTTTCTCGGTCGGCTCCGTTCACCTAGACTCTGTCGGATCCGGTACCGGAGTCTCGGAGCAGACTATCCATCCTTGGTTCCGGGGCCGAGAGTCAAACCGATGTTTCGGTTCCGACTCTTCCTCTCGGGGCCTCGGCGCGGATCGATTCGGCTCCGTCCTCGGGGTCGATGCCTTCGGTGTCTGTTTTAGGGATTCTTCCCATTTCTTCGGAACCGGGAGATTCCTCGACTCGGGACCCGGGGGCATTCGATCTCATGAGGAAGGTGTTGTCTACCCAGACAACCACATCAGTAGAAGTAGCCTCTCCTCCCCTTAAAGGACTGTTATCTTCCTCTGCACCAACGGCCACATCCAAGCGTCTAGCACCGGTGTCTCAGCCACCCCTGGAGGGTGCCCCCTCTTCCTCGGAGGCTTCTTCGGATGCTCCCCCCCAAAGAAGTCCCTAGGAAAAGATCGTGTAAGAGGAGACACTTAGATTCTCCAAGAATCTTTGACATCCGATACTGACTTGGATGAGTCAGAAGGGTCCCCAAAGTCACCTTCAGAAGTTGTCTCCTTTTCTGACATCTTGGAGATCCTGAAGCAGAGAGGTGATTGGCAGTCCCTTCCCCCTTCTGAGGATGAGTCAGTCTTGCTGAAGGCATTCGGTGCTCGCCCTTCCTCCTCCTGGGTCACTCCGCCCTTCGATGAGTTAATGGAGTTGATTGCTCGAAGGGCGTGGGAGACACCTGACACGGTGGAACCAGTCCCTAGGAAGCCTAATAAGTACATCACTGCACCCCAAGACAAGGCTTACCTCACAAAGGGAGTTCCAGTGGACGCCATGGTGGTGGCAGCGGCCACGAAAAAGGAGATGTCGGAATCTTCCTCATCTGTCCATCCGCCTAACAAAGATTCTAGGACTATGGACAGATACGGGAAGCGCATTTTTAGTTAAGCGGCTTTTTCTATGCGATCCCTGAACTATTTGAACCATTTTACACGTTGGGGATCTAGTCAAAGAGCTGGGAGATACCCTCCAGGGTACTACAGATGCTGCGGTCTCGGAGAAAGTTACAGCACATCTAAATACCCTTACATCCATCATCCATGAGACTGATATCATACGCAGCCGAAGGATCGAGTAGGGCAGCAGCTTCAGCGATTGCTCTTCGCAGGCAATCCTGGATGCGCTTATGTTCATTTGCGGAAGCCTTCAAGTCTTCTTTTACTAACGCCCCATTTGATGGTGCCACTCTCTTTGGCCCCAAAGTAAAGGAGACCCTTACCCGGTGTGAACAGGAGGGAAAGACTGTCTGCTGTCTGAGTCCGTTTTTCCACCCCTTCCAGACCGTACCCCAAAGGGCAACGTGGTGGGAAAATGTGGTTTCGAAAACCCCAAGGATCTTTCCCAGGCACACAGGGTGATGCCCCCTCTAGAGGCAGAGGAGGGGGCAGAGGTGGAAGACGCCCCTGGCGGCAGAGGGGGTCCGCAAAACCAAGGTGACAGGGATACCCCCCCTGGAAAACCTTTCCAGCACTCCTGAGAGGAGGCCCGACTGTCCTGCTTTGGAGGCAGTCGGGGGTCGCTTAGCTTTATACCCTCAGGCCTGGCAAAACATTACTACAGACAACTGGGTAAAAAGCATTGTTACCAGAGGTTACAGAATACCATTCCTATCCACCCCCATTCCAAAGAGAAAACATCCCAGATATACCGCCCCATCTGTGAGACCCAGCAGCTATAGAAATTTCAAAGCTGCTAGAAAAAAGTCATCCAACCAGTCCCAGCGGACCAAATAGGATTCGAAACTTACTCTAGGTTCTTTTTAGTTCCAAAGAAGACAGGGGACTGGAGGCCGATTCTGGACCTAAGCAACCTCAACACCTTTGTCAAGAAAGAAAAGTTCCGAATGGTCACGCTTCAATCGATCCTTCCATTCCTACAGAAGGACGACTGGATGTGCTCAATAGATCTGAAGGACGCATACTACCACATCAAAATGGCCAGGGCGTCCAGGGATCATTTGCGCTTCTGGCTGGGAGCCAGTCACTACCAGTTCGAGCCCTGCCCTTTGGTCTGACCTCAGCCCCAGGGTTTTCACCAAATGCATGGCAGTGGTAGCGTCTCATCTGAGACGCCTAGGATTCCAGGTGTTTCCGTATCTGGACGACTGGCTCCTGTCTGCCACCACCCGGCGTCAACTGATACAGGCCAGGGATTACACCCTACAACTTTGTATTCACCTCGGAATTTCCGTAAATTTCGAAAAATCTTTACTTCAGCCATCACAGCATATCTTATTCATAGGAGCGGAATTAGATACGCATCATTTAATTCTAAGGCTTCCTCCAGAAAGAATAGTCGCACTTCAAAGCAACATTTCTCTCCTTCTGTCATCCAAAAAATCCCTAGCAAAGCTGGTTCTAAAGGTCTTGGGTCTCATGGCAGCTTCTCTCATTGCGATACCATTGGGAAGACTGCACATGAGAGTTCTACAATGGCTACTGTTTGCACAATGGTCATTCCAACAGCTACCTCTGACACACGAAATTCTGATTACAAACACATGCAAATCACACTTAACTTGGTGGCTTCAGACTTGCAACCTTTCCAGCGGAAGACCATTTGTGCTACCCACACAGTCAGCGACGATAACCACGGACGCTTCCCTGATAGGGTGGGGGGGCATCTTTCAGGGACAGACAGTCCAAGGCGAATGGACCATGGGGGGGCATCTTTCAGGGACAGACAGTCCAAGGCGAATGGACCAATCTGGAGTACAATCTGCACATCAATGTTCTGGAGTTGAGGGCAGTGTTTTTTAGCGTTGCAACACTTTGCTCCCCTTCTTCCTCTAGGGACTATTGCAGTTCAGACAGACATGTCTGTAGTCTGGTACATAAACAAGCAAGGGGGAACCAGGTCTTGTCAACTATGCAGAGAGGCCATGAGAATTTGGCAATGGGCGGAGTCCACGGGTCGCTTTGTGATCGCAGCGCACATCCCGGGGTCATCCAACGTCATAGCCGACAGGCTGAGTAGAGCAATCCTGTTGCCTCACGAGTGGTCCCACAAACAGTCAATTGCGAAGACGATATTTCGCAAGTGGGGCCAGCCTTCCTGCGATCTTTTTGCGTCTCCAATGAACGCCAAATGCAGGAGCTACTTTGCCCTATTACCCTCCAGGGAAGTCCCCAGGGACGCTGGTGCACGATTGGCCCCGGGTCTCCTGTATGCTTTTCCTCCTTTCCCTGATTGCAAAGTTTCTGCAGAAAGCCAACAACCTTCAGAGGACGATAATCCTCATTGCCCCATTCTGGCCTCGCCAAATTTGGTTCCCCTTTCTATTGCATCACCGCGTTCGGGGACCTTGGATTCTGGACCCAGAGCCAGATCTACTGACTCACTCGTCAGGAGTTCCTCACCCATCTCTCGAATCACTCCATCTAGCAGCTTGGCTGCTCCGCTTCCCTTTCTAGCCAGGTCTGATTCCCTTACACCGGCAGTTCAGAATATATTAGTGGCTTCTCGTAAAGCTTCCACTACAAAAACCTACACCAGTAAATGGAAGCGTTTCGTCTTCTGGGCTAATTCACATCATTTGGACCCTGTTATAGCTCCGTTAAACAAGATCTTGGAGTGTTTAACAGAATTGTTCCATGAAGGAGCTTCTCCTGCCACTTAGTGCAATTGGCTGCCATTTCCAACTTTCATGTGGAAGAATGTGGTGCGCCTGTTATGGCTCACAGACTTTGTAAGGCATTTTTAAAAGGATCCTTTCATATTAGACCACCAGTTAGAACTCCTACATCACCTTGGAATCTGAACCTCTTGCTTTCTAAATTGATGTTGCCCCCTTTTGAGCCAGCCTCAGTTTGCCCATTGAAGTTTTTATCGTGGAGGACTCTCTTCCTGGTGGCCATTACATCCGCTAGGCGAGTGTCTGAGCTTCAGGCTCTTTCTATTAAACACCCTTATTTGATTTTCCACTCTGACAGAGTATCCCTTTGCACTAATCCATCCTTTCTCCCCAAAGTTTGCTCTACTAATATTAATCAGTCCATTGAATTACCCACCTTTTTCAAAAATCACTCTAATAAGTTAGAGTATATGTTGCACAAATTGGATGTCCATAGACAACTCTCAGGTTTTATTTGGATAGAACAAAAGATCACAGGAAATCTGATCAACTATTTGTAGCCTTTGCTGACAGCAGGAAAGGTGTAGCAGTTACTAAACGAACTCTTTCCAAATGGCTAACTGATTGTATCACATACGTTTATGAGGCTTCTGATCAAACCTTATCGGTCAAACCTAAAGGACATTCTACGAGATCAGTGTCTACATCCTTGGCTCACGCAGCTCGTTTACCATTAGACACGATTTGTGCGGCTGCTACTTGGGCTAAACCGCATACATTTATCTCTCATTACAAAGTGGACAGGGTTTCTAGGGATAGGGCAACCTTTGGTTCCACTGTGCTCAAGAACATTCTCCCGTGAGTTCCTCAGGATCATGGAGCTAGGGACGCTACCCATGTGTAAGAACAAAGGCGAGATTGAACACTCTCACATATAGAAGTTATGTCCTTACCATAACGTTCCATGTGGAGTGTTCATCTCGCCTTTGTTCTTACATTCCCACCCTCAGGAAGAACGTTCAATTTGGTGCCTGGTCTGGAGTATTCTCCTTCTGCAGTTGCAATAGTTGTATTTGTATGATACACTTGTGTGTATATATATCTCTATGTATATAGATGATCCTTTGATTGGGTAAATTTTGGTATGAGTGTGCTCTCTATGGTTGCTGGTTTGCTTGCAAACTAGATCTGAGGTAAGGGCAGAGGGGGATTGTGGGTATTAGGTGATCTCTAGCTTCTCTATGCAGAGCTTGCAAGCGGCCGACACGGAGCCGAGGATCGGCTCCGAACCCATGTGTAAGAACAAAGGCGAGATGAACACTCCACATGGAACGTTATGGTAAGGACATAACTTCTACTCTGCCCTAGGGCCATCCACAAGCCTAGCCAGAATGTTTGGCCTTTGCCACCCATTTTAAATTTATTTTGCTATGCCCTTTTTCGAGGTTGGTATACTGTGCCTCTGTCTAACAGTGACACAGAAGTGATACCCGGGGTAAACCTACAATCTCCCATCCACTCATCAAGATTCCTCTTGAAGAGAGTCAGAGGGACTCTGCCTAACGTGGACTGGGATTTTATTCCAGAGTGAAGGGAGCCTCTGGGTTATGAATCTGTCCCTCCAGTATGTCCTATTTATTTCAGTGCTGAGGTTCAAGTCTCTCGAGTGCGTAGCTCGATGGGATTTGGATTTTCTGAGGTGCCGCATGTTCATTAATTCCGGGTTGGACATGGCTTTATATGTCAGGCACAGATCGCCTCTAAACAGGTGGTATGTCACTGAGTAGAGCTGGTGTTTCTTTAACCGGGCAGCATATGGCATCTGTTTGAGCCCTTTGATCCTCTTGGTGAGGTACTTTTGGGGTCTTTCCAGTTGCTGCAGGTGTCTGGTAAGGTACATCCCAAAAGGGGCATTGTACTAAATTATGGGCCTGATGAGGGATTAGTAAAGAGGCACTATGACCTCCCCTGATCTAGATGTGAATTCCTTCATGATTAGGTGGGCTGTATAAAATGTTTTTATAACCACTTTGGCCACGTGGCTGTCAAATGAGATTGCCATCAACTTGGGTCCCCAGGTCCCTAATTACTTCTGTACTTAATGGATTACCACCTATGTGGTAATTTGTGGCCACTTTGCCAAATGGGATGACTACACTTTTTGGCATTTAGCTTGAGGCCATGGCTCTGGCACCAGTTGTCTGTTTCTATGAGGCCCTTTTGGAGTATGCTTGTGTCAGCTGGAGAGTTGATTATGGCACCCAGTTTGCAGTCATCTGCGAACTTGGTCAGCCGCAGTCCTTCCGTGTTGGCCTGTACATTCGAGAAATATATACTGAACAAGAGAGGTCCCGTGACTGAGCCTTGTGGGACATCTCTTGTAACTGGTTTGGAGTCTGACATGGTTCCAGCAATTCTAACCATGTGGGTTCTGTCCTTGAGCCAGTTTGCAATCCATCTAGTGACATAGGGGTTTATATTTAAGCTGGTGAGCTTATCTATAATGCCAGAGTGGGGTATTGTATCGAAGGCTTTTGCGAGGTTCAGGTAGGCTGTGTGGACCACCTTCCCCTCGTCAATGGCCTTGGTGACTAAAGAAATCAACCAGGTTTAAGGGGCAGGATCTGCCCTTAAAGCCAAACTGGGTAGGATCCAGTGTCTGTAGGTCCCCAATATCTTTGAGGTCCATGATGCTTTCCATAGTTTTGCAGACCAAGCTAGTCAGGCTTATGGGGCGATAGTTTCCAGGATCTGTTGAGGCACCACCTTTATGGAGAGGGACCACTGTTGCTGTACGCCACTCTTTGGGCACATATCCTGTAGTAAGGCTGAGATTGAACAGTAGTTTGTTTGGGTTTAGCTCTTCTTGGAGTTCATGTAGGACGCAGCCCGGGACACCGTCTGGTCCCATTGATGCTGTGTTTTTAGCTTTGGAGAGGGCGGCTCTTACCTGAGCATCTGAGATGTCGGGGGCAGCACTCTGGTATAGATATTTGCCCTTTTGGTGGGGGGGGGGGGGTTTGCACTGAACCTGTCAGCTAGGATGTTGGCAGTGTCTGTGGGTTCGGTATATTTTTTTGTCATTGGATTAATTCTGAGCATATCTGGGAATTACCATCCAGGTTCCTATCATAACTAAAAGCCTTGTGATTTATCCTTGGTGTCCTGTGCAGTTTTTCTCTCTAAGCTGGCCTTAGACAATTTTGAGTGCCCGTAGTTTTTTGCTAATACTGATCAGTGATGCCTTCCCTTTTTGGAATTTTGCTGTATCATTTAGTAACTTCCTCCTATTGTATAGTTTGTTTATGCCTGGGGTCCACCAGACAGGACGTCTGCCTTTGGAGGATTGGGTCTTGGTTTTATTTGGGATCGCATGATCCATGCATTCCTGAAGGTGTTCATAGAATGCGTTTATAAAGGATTCTGCGGTCTGGGCTGTATTTTCCACAGGCCGGGGGCTGTGAAGGATTCCACCTCTGTTTTGAGGAGTGTGAAATTTGCTTTAGAGAAGTTTTTCACTGGTTTTCTGGGCAGAGGGTGGGGTCGGGATGTGAATATCCAGTGAGATTAGTTTATGGTCTGATCTTACCAGTGAGGGGTACACTTCTGGTCTGGAGCATAGAGTCCCCATGTTGGTGGTGGTGGTCAGGTCCAGTATGTTTTCCCCTCTTGTGGGAGTGGTAACAAGTTGTTCCATAGTAATTTGAGTTTATAAATTGTAGGAACCTTTGAGTAATGCTCCCAGTCTGTTTGGGTAGTTTAAGTCGCCCAATATAATGGTGTTTGGAGAGACCTTCATATTTTCCAGTGTTCTCAGGAAGGCCGAGTGGGGTTCCTGTGTTTGGGAGGGTGGTCTGTAGCAGGCTATAAACTGGAAGGCAGTTTTACCCACTGTTAGTTGCACATGGATAGTCTCTGATGCTTCGTGCTTTGCCATCAATCTGGAGGTGTGGGTATCTTTGAATATCGATACTCCCCCTCCTTTTGTGGTTCGGTCCAAGTTTTGGGGCCGCAAAGCATGGTATGAGGTATAACCTGGTAGTGCTGGGGTGCTCTCGGGAGCCCTGAACCTGGTTTCTGTTACTGCACAGATATCGATGTTCAATGTTCTCCATGCTAAGGAGAGTTGAGTGCGTGCATCTTTAGGTTTAGACTTCTGGCATTGAGTAGCATTACTCTTGGTTTCTTATCCTTTGTGATACCTATGGAGGTGGGTTTGTGTCTTGAGCCTTGCCTAAAAAAGGCACTATGGGGGTAGCAAGAGCCTTTGCCAATATCCGAAAGCCCAGGGGTGACAGGTGCAAGCCGTCCCTAGCGAAGCATCGTGGTTTGTCGAGCATATCATCCCAAGCTGACTGGCATTTGATCCCCTTTGAATGGCACCAGTACTTAAGCCAATTGTTGAAATTTATCATCTTGTCTTCATATTGTGGCATCATTCTTGGTGAGGGTAAGATGCTACTTAAGGTCAGGGTCATACCGGCCTGGGCTACATGCTCAGAGCTCTTCTGTGTCTCTCCATGTAGTCCAGGGAGGTAAGTCTCTGGTCATTCACACCAGATGGACAATGACAGAGTCATATTTGTGCTTGCCTTGGAGTGACCTGAGTGCTTGTGTTATGTGGTGGGTCCTAGCGCCCGACAGGCTGCTCACAGTGACCCTCTCCTTGTTCAGCCTGGTGAGTGGGACGTCTAGTGTGCCTGATGATAGTCACCTATTACAAGTGTATCAGGTGTGTTGTTTAGTCTTAGGGGCTGTCACTGTTCGGCACACTGACTTTGTGAGATGTTACACGTGTTTTGTTTTGGGGTAGCGGTTGCTTGGGTGTCTGCTTTGGAGGTCTCTGCTGCTTAGGCAGATCTTTATTTAGAGCCTCAGAGTATGATTTTGTGTGTGTTTGGTTTGCTGTCGTGGTAGGTCTGTGAGACTGGAATTGTAGTGTGTGGTTTCCTTTTCCTCCTGACTGGTTATGCCAGTACTGAGTTGAGAGCTTAGCCTCCAGTTTGGCTATATGGTTGCATCTCTCACATGTGTTGGAATTTGTTGGGAGGAGTTGGGAGGAGGAGGAGAGGGTTGTCTTGTGTACATGAGGCAGTTTGCCTCAATATTCCCAGATTCACCAGCTGGACCGGAGAGGAGATTGACAACTGACCTTTGGACATGCTAGAATAATGTTGGGAATTCCTTTATAATTTAAAACAAGGGCCAGTGGAGAGTGAGGGTGTAGTGCTTTTAATTTTTAGTGCTGACTTATATAATTGCTTTAGTGAGCAAGTGCCAGGTAACGTAAGTGCAATGTGTTACAGGTAACTTAAATCCAAAAACGGCAAACAGTAACTTTCTTTCAGGTGAAACAAGGAAATAAGTATAGTAAGCAATGCAGATACCACTAGTGATCCACAGAAGATCCACAGAAGCACTGAAGCCGCGTATTAGGTGGAATTAGCGTTCCAGGGAAATAACAAGCATAGGTTCATAGGTTGGTACTAGGCTATCAGCCCTAGGGCCTATACAAGCCTAGCCATAACAATTCCCTGGCTATTTCTTCCCACATTATTTACTTTCCTGGACCCCTGTCTAGCAGGGTGACTGACGTGATCCCTGGGGTGAATTTCCTTTCTCCCATCCAATTGTCAAGGTTCCTCTTGAAGAGGTCCAAAGAGGCACTCTGCCTGGGCAATCTATTCCAGAGTCTGGGGAGTCTCTGGGTCAAGAACCTATCCCTCCAGCATGTTTTGTTTATTGTGATGACAAGGTTTAGATCCCTGGAGCGTGTAGCTCTGAGGGATTGGGATTTCTTGGGATTGGGATTTCTTTAAGTGTAGCATGTCCAACAGCTCTGGGTTTGACATGGCCTTGTATGTTAAGCAGAGATCGCCTCTGAGTAGACGATATGCGACAGAGTATAGCTGGAGTTTAAGGCGATCAGCGTAGGGCATCTGCTTCAGGCCTGTGATTCTTTTAGTGAGGTATTTCTGAGGCCTTTCCAGTTGTTGCAGATGTCTTGAGAGGTACATACCAAATGGGGCGTTGTATTCTATAATGGGTCTAATGAGGGATGAGTACAGTGGGACAATGACTACCTCCTTTCTGGATGAAAAGCCCTTCGTGATGAGGTGTGCCACATAGAAGGATTTCCTGACTGTTGTGGCGATGTGGTTATCGAAGGTGAGACCACTGTCCACCTGTGTCCCTAAGTCTCTTCTGTGTTTAGTGTACTGCCACCTGTATGGTAATTCGTGGTTACATGTTTTTTCCCAAAGGGGATAACAATACATTTCTTGGCATTGAGCTTGAGCCCATGGCTCTGGCACAAAGCATCTGTTTCTGTAAGGCCCTTTTGTAGAGTATCCACATCATTTGAGGATTCAATAATGGCTCCCAGTTTGCAGTCATCTGCAAACTTTTGTTAGCCAGAGTCCCTTAGTGTTGACCTGTACTTCAGAGAAGTAGATGCCAAACAAGAGCGGCCCCAGGACTGAACCCTGAGGTACTCCACTTGTCATTTGTCTGGAGCTGGATTTGGAGTCTGCTACTTTTACAGTGTGGGTTCTATCAGTAAGCCATTTGTCAACCCATTGGGTGACATGGGGATTAATGCCCAACTTAGTAAGTTTATCTATGATTCCAGAGTGGGGGATGGTGTCAAAGGCCTTGGCAAGGTCTAGATAGGCTGTGTGGACCACCTTACCCTTGTCCATGGCTCTGGAGACCGATTCAAAGAAGTCAATCGGGTTCAGGAGACAAGATCGGCCCTTCGCAAACCCAAACTGGGTGGGGTCCAGTGTTTGAAGGTTGCCAATGTCTTTGTTTATAAGTTCCATGATAATACGCTCCATGGCCTTGCAGATAAGGCTTGTCAGACTGATGGGACGGTAGTTTCCGGGATCCAAGGTGGACCCCCCCTTGTGGATTGGGATAACTGTAGCTCTGCCACTCAGTGGGCACAAACCTGAGGTGAGGCTATGATTAAACATGACACTTAGGTGAGGTGCCAGTTCATATTGTAGTTCATGTAGTACACAACCCAGGATGTCATCTGGTCCCATGGATGCTGTATTCTTGGCTTTAGAGAGTGCTTTGTACCTGTGTGGTTATTACTGGAATTTGGCAATCTTCCGTATTGAGATGGGCCATTTAGGGGTGAGAGGGGTGAAGTTGGCACTGAATCGATCTGCCAGGATATTGGCAATATCCTTTGGATCAGTATATTTAATGCCATTCTGTTTTAGCTCAGAGCAGATCTGAGCATTGCCATTTAGATTCTTGACATAGTTATAGAATGCTTTGTGGTTGTCTTTGGAATCTTTGGCAATTTTATTTTCGTAACTAGCTTTGGAGGATTTTGAGGCATCTCAGTTTCTTACTGAGGCTAGTAAGGGAGTTTTTTGGATCCTGGGATTCTCCTCTTTTCTGCAAAAGTTTCTTCCTTTTGTTGTAAAGTTTGTTTATGGCAGGGGACCACCAGATTGGCTTACTTTTTTTGGATGAGAGCGTTTTGGTTCTATTTGGGATGGCACGATTCATGCATGAGTGGATGTGCTCGTACAGTACCTTAGTGTAGGATTCAGCAGTTGAACTTTCAGTTCCCTTCTGCATGATGGGTGTTATGAAGTTTGTCACTTCTGACTTGAGTAGCATGAAGTTGGCTTTGGAGAAGTTTTTTATGGTGGTTTCTTTACTGGGGGGTGGGGGTGGGATGTGGATGTTAAGGGTGATTAGCTTATGAATATAAACAAAGCTAGATTCAGCAGGCCTGGATCTAGTCTATGCTACAGCAAACAAGGTGTACCAATTTCAGTAGGATACAGTTCAAATATTCAGGCACTATAAACCTTTAACCAGAAATTCCCAGCTCAGAAGGGCAGATTCCAGCCTCTTCTCCCACAAGAGTGCAGACCACAAACCTTCTTAATGTAAAATAACTGGCTTGAAGCCCAAGTGCTTAAACCAGAACTAATACACTTCAAGAATAACAGACACTGGGCTCTCAATCAGCAGTTCCCAACTTAGAAGGATGAAAGCTACCTGTCCTGCCACCACAGTGCATGCCACAAACCTTCCTAATGTAAAACAACTGGTCTGAAGCCCAAGTGCTTAATCCAAAAGACTTGGAATGATAGCTACACTTTAATCAAGTTACTACCAAGCAGTAATAAATACAATTGAATACTTTAGAGAATGCCTGGGTTAGTGCTCAAGTTACACAAAGCTAGATCCAGCAGGCCCAAATCCAGTCTATGCCACAGCAAACAAGGCGCACAACTTCAGTAAGAAGCAGTTCAGACATGCATGCACTATAAGCCTTTAACCAGAAATTCCCAGCTCAGAAGGGCAGAGTCCAGCCTCTCCTCCCACAAGAGTGCAGACCACGAACCCTCTTAATGTAAAATAACGCCCAAGTGCTTAAACCAGAATTAATACACTTCAGTTCCCAACCTAGAAGGCTGTAAGCTACCTGTTCTGCCACTACAGTGCAGACCACAAACCCTCTCGGTGCAAAACAACTGATCCGAAGCCCAAGTCTTTAAACCAAAAGGCTTTGAATTAGTTACACCAAGCAGTAATAAATACAATTGAGTACTTTAAGATGATGCAAAAGTAAAATAAAGTAGGTAGAAACACAAGTACAGTAAAAGCAGATGAGATTTTTGCCAAGATCAAACAAACAGATTTGAGTGTTGAAACTAGAAAACTGGCTAGTTATAAGGAAAAAAAACTAAGCTAGAAGGCTTCCCTCCAACACAGAAGGGCTTGGGGGCTCAGAAGCCTACAAATAGTGTCTACCACTTAACAGGAAAGGCAGGAAACTAGCTTAAATTTTTTTTTTCTGTTTCCCAGATGCTCTTTGTACACGGTAGGAGTGCCTGAAATCAGAATATGATCTCACTGCACTCAGTTGAGTGTGCAAGTGAGATGGGCCCAGGAGGAGTATCCAAACACACATTTACAAGAGGGGCGGACAGTTTCAAGGCCACTAAGATTAATACCAAAACAAAAACGGGGAGGTGGGTGGGACTAACTGAAGAGCAGAGTCAAAACTTTAAGTTAATATTCCTGCAACACAGTTAAAATCAATTTAAATACTGTATTTTTTTGAAAGTGCAGATAAAGGTACTTAAATTCTCTTATACGTCCAGTTGAATACAGCTAGTTCTTAGCCGGCCAAAGCTGAGGTTTTTATGCAGGCTATAACCCATATAGCTAAGATTGCTGGCAGCACTCCATATGCAAGTATAGACTCCACTTACTAGCAAAAACCTTTTGGGAAGGGGCTTTGATTTCAAGCATTGGAACACCTTACATATGCCCCCCCCCCAGAGCAAAAGTGAGGGGGATCAGTTTTTTCACTGTAGTGTTAATAAGTCTTAAACATGGGGGGGGCATCCTCACAAGCATTCTCTAAATAGAAGCAATTTTAGATGGTGGTACTTATCAGTAAACTTGAGGATGGAACAGTGGTTCCATTGTAGAGCTTGGGTCTCTTTCCATTAGCTGGTGAGCCTTCTGAGATCTCCTTTGTAAGAGGGAGTCTGGGTGACGGGAGGATGTTCTTCATTCCACATTGCTGCAGTCCTAACAATTGGGTAGTCCGCTGTCCCAGTCGGCCCGAATACCAAAGTATATGGCTGACGTCGGTCAAGGCGCATTAGTCTGACGTCAGGGTACTAATGCGCATGACCGATGTCATATCCTCAGTCTTTTTTGCCGCATGGTCCGATGCAGAAGCAGTTTTGCGAGTGCAGGTTGGCGTTCTGAAATTTTCTGAAGTCGGAGTTTCAGACCGAATCAAAGTTGGCTAAGTACCCCGTTGCGGAATATTTTGTTTTTTTCTTGCCTCAGTATTTAACCGGATGTCAGAAAAAGTGAATAACTGTATTTCTTGTGGGAAACTGATACCTCATAGGGATTACCATACCTTGTGTATACCTTGTTTAGGGCCTGAGCACGACGTTGTTGGATGCCGCTCTTGTGCCAGATTTAACAAACGCACTATTAAGAGAAGGTTAGACTGTGCCAGGTTAGTTTTTGGGAAGCGTTGTAATTATAAAATGCCGTCGGATGCTCCGACGCCCGCTTCGTCCAAAAAGCGCAAGGATAAAGCAGCAAAGCCTAGGTTGGAAGAACCGACAGTCCCGGACGTCGGATCTTTAGAAGGCTCAGTGGAGCCGGAGGTTCTGCCAGGAGTTTCTTTGGAGTCTCAGGGAGAGACTTTACTGTTACAGGATGTGTCCTCTCAGGAGGTAGGCCAGGCTGAAGGGGCTTCTCAGGTGGCTGTTCTTCCCTCTCTTCCTAAGGTGGTTAGAGCCTCCCCTTCTGTTTCCAAGGCTTCTTTGAGAGGCAGGCCAGGTTTAACTTCAGTGGGGGTTTCTCCTAGCTCTTCAGGATCTTTGCCTAAGAAACATATGCTTAAAATGGCAGAGGATTTGATTACTATGATTAGAGGTTCTATGCCCCTCCTGATAAGAGGCCTAGGGTGGAACCTGAGTTTGAGAGTTTTGAGCAGTGTTCGAGGCTTCTGAGTCTTCGGCTGAAGACTTGCAGGAGTATCCTCCTTATTCTGATTCTGATGTGGATGATTCTACGCCTTCAGCTTCTCCTCCTGAGGATTTTTCATTTTCAGAGACTCTTCATTCCATGAGGGAGCATTTTAAATGGGAAGGTCAAGATTTCTCTGATTCCAGGAAGAGGCTTAGGGAATTCTTGTTTTACCCCAGCATAGGCCTTTAGCTATACCTCCTGTTCTGAATGTGGTGGAAGATGTTTTTGTAGAGGCTTCCCTGAACCCTGATTCTTTGCCTCCTGCCCCAGTTAAACCGGATAGGTACTATAGGGTGCCTGAAGCTCATAAGTATCTTTTTAAGAGTCCTAGGGCAGACCCGGAAACTGTCTCTCAGGGGCCTAAAGGTGTTAAAGCTTCTGTTGTTAAAAATCCTGTTCCTCCTGATAGAGGCAAGGGCTTTGGATAGATGGGGAAAGAGAAAGTGTATACTTCCACTTTAGCCATGAGGGCGTTGAATTGCCAGTTTCACATGTTAAAATATCAAAATTATCTCCTTTCACAATTGAAGTCTAAGGTGGATGCTCTGGCGGAAGGTATTGAGTGTAAAGAGTTGCAGGATTTAGTTCGTGTCTGAACAGGTGGGTAAGCATTCCTTGCAATGTGGTTTTGATGCTGTGCAGGCCTCCTCGAGGGTGGCTGCCACTGGTTCTGTTCTTCGTAGGCACGCCTGGTTGAGGGATCAGAATTTAGCTGAGCATGTTAAGACAAGGATTTTGGATGCTCCATTACAGTCTGACGTGTTTGGTTCACCTGTGGAAGCAGTTTTAAAGAAAATGGAGGGCAAGGCTAAGTCTATGCAAACTGTTAAAGATTTTTTGCAGGTGCAGCCTCCAAGTTTAGTAGAAATTGGCCTACTAAGGGATGGACATATCCTGCTTATGATTCCCAGTCTAGGGGTAGGTCTAGACGTGGTAGGGGCAGAGCTCAAGGTTCTTTTAGGCCTAGAACAGGAAGTTCACCTGCTCAGACTTCTGGTGAGGGCAGGGGTCAGTCCTTTCGTAAACAGACCCAATGACCTGCCTTTTCAGCTGCCAGTACATTCTCGTCTGGCAGCACCTTTGGGAGGAAGGCTGGCTCTTTTCAAAGAAAATTGGGATTTAATTACCCAAGACAGATGGGTTTTGGATATCATTCACCACGGTTACAGGTTTTATTTCCATACCTTGCCCCTTTCAGAGGCATGCCAGACATTCCTCCTCTACAAAGAAAAGAGGCTCACAAACAAATTTCTCTGTTACTCCAAATAGGGGCCATTCAGCCGGTTCCTGTGCCAGAAAGGCGCCTAGGATTTTATTCTCGCCTGTTCCTAGTACCAAAGAAGGGGAACACGTGGAGACCAATTTTGGATTTATCTATCCTCAACACTTATCTGGACATTCCCAAGTTCAAAATGTTGACGTTACAACAGCTTTTACCTCTGCTGGGCAAAGATCACTGGATGGTAACCTTAGATCTCAAGGAGGCTTACCTTCATGTGCCTATCAGACTACGTTGCAGGAAGTATCTGCGTTTCGAGCTGGAAATTCCCATTATCAGTTCTCTGCATTGCCCTTTGGCTTATCTACTGCCCAGAGTATTCACAAAGGTTCTGGCTCCAGTGATAGCTTACCTCAGGCTAAAAGGAATACAAATCTATCCTTACTTGGACGACTGCCTGATTCTGGCTCAAGAAAAAGAAGACCTTTTACAGCATTTGGAATATGTGATAGCAGTGCTAAGATGCCTAGGGTATTCTGTGAACGAAATAAAGTCCAGTCTAGTACCCTCTCAAGACATGTGCTTTCTGGGTGTGAGACTGAATACAGCAGCCCAGATGGCCTTTTTAACCCCGGACAAACAAAAGAATCTTTCCATTTACTTCCATCAACTATCTCTTCAGTCCGGGCTGACTGCAAGGACAGTCCTTCAAGCCTTAGGGTTCATGGCATCTTGTATTCTGGTGCTTCCCAATGCCAAACTGCATATGAGGAAGCTGCAATGGTATCTCAAAAATGTATGGACACAGCACTGCCAGGATTTGGACACTGTCATTCAAATAATACCTTGCATTCAACAGGAATTTTTGTGGTGGGCTCAGGAATGTCACCTAAACAAGGGACTCTCTGTGACCCGGCCAGAGGCGAGTCAGATTCTAATGACAGATGCCTCAGACATTGCTTGGGGAGCTCATCTAAATGGAAAGTGGATACAAGACAAGTGGCCTGCCAGACTTCAGCATCTACATATCAACATGAAGGAGATGTTAGCAATCCAGTTTGCATTAATGGCTTTCAAGGAGTTACTTCTTCCAGGGCAGGTGTTGATTCTAACAGACAACACAACTGTCATGTGGTACATCAACAAACAAGGGGGAACACATTCTTACCCGTTATGCAGGCAAGCAATGATTTTATGGGAGACTGCGCTCAGCTTGCAACTAACTCTTCAGGCAAGGTTTCTGCCGGGAGCACAGAACTCCTTAGCAGATGTGTTAAGCAGACAAATCCTGGATCCCCACGAGTGGAAACTGGATCTTCATGTATTTTGGAAATTGACAGTGTCATGGGGAACTCCAGACCTAGATCTGTTCGCTTCTCCACTAAACCACCAGCTGCCAAAGTTTTGCACAAAGAGGTTTCATCACACAGCTTGGTAAGTGGATGCTCTTTCTTTCAGTTGGAAAAATCTTCATGTGTATGCCTTTCCACCTCTGCCTCTTCTCCCAAAGGTGCTCCTAAAGGTCAGACAAGACAAGCCAAGGATGATTTTAATAGCTCCAGATTGGCCTCGGCAACACTGGTACCCATTACTCAGGAGTCTGGTAAGGAAGCCTCCATGGCCTTTACCTTTGATTCCACACCTGTTGTCTCAGAGGGACGGTCACCTGCTCAATGTCAAACTTCACTCTCTTCATCTAACAGCCTGGCATATTCTGTTTTGAAGCACAGCAGGTCTCAACTTCCTCAACAAGTTTTAAATGTGATTATGGAAGCCAGAAGACCTAGTACAAGGAAAGTGTACGCAGAAAAATGGAAGAGATTTTTATTTTGGAGTGCAGCAAAGAATTTGGAGATTTCTGAGCCTAATTTGAGTGTGGCTCTTCAATATCTTACTGAGTTATTGGACAAAGGTTTGTCTTTCTCTTCCATTAAGATTCATGCTGCAGCAATTTCAGCTCACTATGATTGTGACCCACCATTGTTTTCGCATCCTTTGTTCAAGCAATTTCTTAGAGGGGCAAAGAATATAAGACCCCCATGAGAGCTCCTACTCCTGCTTGGGATCTCAATTTTGTGTTGGAGAAACTTACTCTACAACCTTTTGAGCCTGCGGCTACTGCTGAATTGAAATACTTGTCATGGAAGACTGCTTTTTTGTTGGCCATTACTTCTGCAAGAAGGGTTTCTGAATTGCAGGCCCTTATGGCGGTAGAGCCTTTTTTGATTTTCCATAAGGATAGGGTATCATTACGTACTAATCCTTTTATGCCTAAGGTGGTTTCTAGTGTGGCTTTAAACCAAACTATTCATTTGCCTACTTTCTATGCAGATCCCCAAAATAAGGGGGAAAAGATTTTGCACACTTTAGATGTACACAGGCAGTTGCGTTATTATTTAAGCAGGACTAAGGATTTTAGGCAGTCTCAGCAGTTGTTTGTTTCTTTTGCTTTGAGTTCTCAGGGCAAGCCTGTGTCAAAACAAACTATTTCTAAGTGGATTGGATTTTGCATTGCATTTTGTTATTCCCATCATGGCAAGGAGATTCCAGCTGGGATTAGGCCTCATTCCACTAGGGCTACTGCCACTTCAACAGCATTTCTAAGGGGGGTGGCAACTAAGGATATTTTGGAGGCAGCTACTTGGAGTTCAGTGCATACTTTCTCTAAGCATTATCACCTTCCTCTCTACTCTAAATCTAGGGCTGGTTTTGCCACAGCTATTTTGCAAGGCATGTTAACAGCTCCTGCTTCTTTATGATTTGCCAGCCTCCCTTACCTCTGCTTTGGGATTCTACCCAATTGTTAGGACTGCAGCAATGTGGAATGAAGAACATAGTACAGTTTTGTACCTACCATAAATGTAGATGTTCGAGGATCCACATTGCTGCAGTCCAATTTACCCTCCCTCCTTCCCCTCTGTGTTTAGGGGTGGTTGTGTGAGTGAGGTTATGCTCTTGTAATTTTGTATATCTTGTACATATTTTTGGTGCAGGAGTGTTTGGTGTTTTTGGTTTTGGCCTTGTTTTTCTAGGGTCTTCTGACATCTGGGGCAAGAAAAGACTGAGGATATGACGTCGGTCATGCGCATTAGTACCCTGACGTCCTGACGTCAGACTAATGCGCCTTGACCGACGTCAGCCATATACTTTGGTATTCGGGCCGACTGGGACAGCGGACTACCCAATTGTTAGGACTGCAGCAATGTGGATCCTCGAACATCTACATTTATGGTAGGTACAAAACTGTACTTTTGGCTGAGGTCTGAAAGTTCAGGAAAGAGTGGAAAACATTCGTGGGTGATGCATTTAGTACAGAAATGTAAAACTTAAAAAGAGTAACTTTTCCGTAAAAAAAAAAATAAATAAAATTTCTACTGTAGAACATTCTATGTACGTGTTTCATTTCAACTTTCTCGTTCTTAAGCTGGGGGCTGTCTGTGTGTCCATGTTTCTTGTGGGCCTGAGATCTGTGCTAGGGCCTAGGCCTTTATATCAATTTTGACGAGTTGCCTATTGTTTCGACTGTAGCTGCCATTTTACTGTTTAAAAGCCATGTCACTTGGCTTAGAATAAACTTCAGAAGGGGCTCTTTAATGGGGAGAAAACTAAATTTAGATGAGCAGAAAGGCTTTCATGTAAATACACCATATGTAAACAATTGTGGTGACACCACCTGAACTTCTCTGTAAGGGAATGATGTGAGTGTGTTCAATCTCACAGTTTGTTCTTACACATGGTTTGTCGGACCGATCCTCGGCTCAGTCGGCCGCTTAGCAAAGCTTTGCATCCAGAAGAAGCTAGAGACCAACCTACCTCCCACAATTCCCTCTGCCTTTACCCCAGATCTAGTTTGCCGCTGCAACCGATCGCATCGTTTCTGAATAACTCTGAGCCAACTGGACAGATAAGCTAACTTTCTTTCAAAGAATTTTTCTTTATCTGAACCATTACCGGACTCGTGGAGCAGTCTATCTATCCTTGGTTCCGGGACCGAGAGTCTAACCGATGTTTCTGTGCCTACTGTCCCTCTCGGTGCCTCGGCACGGATCACTTTGGCTCTGTCCTCGGGGTCGATGCCCTTGGCTTCCGCGTCTGAGATACCTCTGCGTTCTTCGGAACCGGGGGATTCCTCTGCTCGGGGTCCAAGGGCCTTCGACCTTATGAGGAAGGTATTGTCTTCTCCGACAACCACTTCAGCAGAGGCAACTTCTCCCTCCCATAAAGGCCCGTTGTCTTCTGCACCCACGACTACACAAAAGCGTCGAGCACCAGTGTCTCAGCCACTCCCAGAGGGAGCCCCTTCTTCCTCAGAGGCTTCATCGGATGTCCCCCCGATGACGTTCCGAGGAAGATTGTGCAAGAGGAGGCACTTGGATTCTCCACAAAAATCCTTAACATCAGACACTGACTTAGATGAGTCAGAAGGGTCCCCAAAATCACCCTCTGAGGATGTTTCCTTTTCTGACATCCTGGAGATCCTGAAACAGAGAGGTGATTGGCAAACCCTACCCCCTTCTGAGGATGAGTCTGTTTTGCTGAAGGCATTTGGTGCTCGCCCTTCCTCCTGGGTCACTCCGCCCTTAGAGTTAATGAAATTAATTGCTCGAAGGGCGTGGGAGGCACCTGACACAGTGGAGCCAGTTCCTAGGAAGCCTAACAAGTATATAACTGCCCCTCAGGATAAATCATACCTCACTAAAGGAGTTCCAGTGGATGCTATGGTGGTGGCAGCTGCCACGAAAAAGGAGATGTCCGAATCTTCCTGTCTGTTCATCCTAACAGACTCTAGGACCATGGACAGATATGGGAAGCGCATTTTCAGTTCAGCGACTTTCTCCATGCGCTCGCTGAACTACTCTACACATTTCACACTATTACAGAGGGATCTAGTCAGAGTTGGGAGATGCCCTCCAGGGTAGTACAGATGCTGCTGTCTCTGATAAGGTTACAGCACAGCTCAATACCCTTACAGCTATTGTAAACTCGTCCATGAGGCTCATCTCGTATGCGGCCGAAGGGTCGAGTAGGGCTGTGGCTTCTAGGATTGCTCTTCTTAGACTATCCTGGATGCGCCTGGGCTCCTTTGCAGAAGCCTTCAAGTCTTCGTTTACTAACGCCCCCTTTGATGGTGCCACTCTCTGGCCCCAAAGTAAAGGAGACCCTGACCCGGTGTGAGCAAGAGGGAAAGACTGTCTGTTGTCGGAGTCCGTTTTTCCACCCCATCCAGACCGTACCCCAAAGGACAACTAGGTGGGAAAATGTGGTTTCGCAAACCCCAGGGTTCTTTCCCAAGCACACAGGGTGATGCCCCCTCCAGAGGCAGAGGGGGCAGAAGTGGAAGATGCCACCCTGGTGGCAGAGGGGGTCCGCAGAACCAAGGCAACAGGGATACCATCCCTGGGAAGCCTTTCCAGCACTCCTGAAAGGAGGCCCGACTGTCCTGCTCTGGAGGTAGTCGGGGGGGTCGCTTAGCTTTATACCCTCAGGCCTGGCAAAAACCTTACTTCAGACAAATGGGTAAAAAGCATTATTACCAGAGGTTACAAAATTCCCTTTCTATTTCCCCCATTACCACAGAAAAGATTCCCAGATGTACCGCCCCATCTGCGAGAACCTGCAGCTATAGAGATATCAAAGCTGCTAGAAAGAGTCATCCAACCAGTCCCGGTGGACCAGAGAGGATCCGGAACTTAAGGTTCTTTTTAGTTCCAAAAAAGACAGGGGACTGGAGGCCAATTTTGGACCTAAGCAATCTCAATACCTATGTGAAGAAAGAAAAGTTCCGGGTGGTCACGCTTCAATCGATCCTTCTGTTTTACAGAAGGACGACTGGATGTGCTCAATAGATTGCAAGGATGCATACTACCACATCAAAATGGCCAGAGTGTCCAGAGATCACCTGTGCTTCCGGCTGGGAGCCAGCCACTTTCAGTTTCGGGCCCTGCCCTTTGGTCTAACCTCAGCCCCCAGGGTTTTCACCAAATGCATGGCAGTGGTAGTGTCTCACTTGAGATGCCTAGGATTCCGGGTGTTTCCGTGTCTGGACGACTGGCTCCTTACTGCCACCACCGAGCGTCGACTGATACAGGCCAGGGACTACACACTCAGCCTTTGTGTTCAGCTAGGGATTTCGATAAATTTCGAAAAATCTGCGTTACAGCCCTCGCAGCATATTTCATTTATCGGGGCAAATTTAGATACCCGTTCTTTGCTACTAAGACTCCCCTCCGCAAGAATAGCTTCCCTACAAAAACACATATCTCTCCTACTATTGTCCAGAAAATCCCCAGCCAAACTAGCCCTGAAAGTATTGGGACTCGTGTCAGCTTCCCTCATTGCAGTTCCCATGGGAAGACTACACATGAGAGTTCTCCAGTGGCTGCTGTTCGCACAATGGTCATTCCAGCAGTTACCACTGACACACGAAATTCACATTACGAACACCTGCAAAACACACCTGTCTTGGTGGTTACAGAATCGCAATTTCATCAGCGGCCGTCAGTTTGTTACCTACACCAACAGCCACAGTGACCACGGATGCTTCCCTGATAGGGTGGGGGGGCATCTTTCAGGGACAGACAGTCCAAGGCGAATGGACCAGTTTAGAGTACAACCTGCACATCAATGTCCTGGAGATGAGGGCAGTGTTTCTAACGTTGCAACATTTTTCCCCCCTTCTACCTCTAGGGACCATTGCAGTTCAAACGGACAACATGTCCGTAGTCTGGTACATAAACAAGGAGGAACCAAGTCTTACCAGTTTTGCAGAGAGGCCATGAGAATTTGGCAATGGGCAGAGTCCACGGGTTGCTTTCTGATAGCAACGCACATCCCGGGGTTATCCAACATCATAGCGGACAGGTTGAGCAGAGCCATCCTGTTACCTCACGAGTGGTCCCTCAACCAGATGGTAGCGGAAAGGATATTCCGCAAGTGGGGCCAGCCTTGCTGCGATCTGTTTGCGTCTCCAATGAACACCAAATGCTGAAGCTACTTTGCCCTGTTACCCCCTCCAGGCGATGTACCCAGGGATGCTCTGATTCACGATTGGCCCCCGGGTCTCCTGTACGCTTTTCCCCCTATACCTCTGATACCGAGATTTCTCCAGAAAGCCAAGGATCTAGAAAGGACCGTAATTCTCATTGCCCCATTCTGGCCTCGTCTGATTTGGTTTCCCTTTCTTCAAGCACACCAAATACGGGAGCCCTGGATTCTGGACCTGGTGCCAGACCTACTGACTCATTTGTCAGGAGCTCCCCACCAGTCGCTCCTGTCCCTCAGGTTAGCAGCTTGGCTGCTCTGCTTCCCTTCATAGCCAGGTCTGATCTTCTCTCTCCGGCGGTTCAAGACATTCTGGTAGCCTCTCATAAGGCTTCCACTACTAAAATTTGCACCAGTAATTGGAAACGTTTAGTCTACTGGGCGACTGCACAGCATTTAAACCCCTTAGCCCCGCCAAACAAGGTTTTAGAGTTCCTATGCATGCTGTTTCATCAAGGGGCCTCTACTGCCACCTTAAAAGTTCAGTTGGCTGCTATTTCTAACTTTCATGTAGGAGAGAATGGAGTGCCCATTATGGCTCATAGGCTTTGTAAAGCCTTTTTAAAAGGCTCTTTTCATCTTAGACCAGCAGTTAGGTTTCCTACAGCTCCTTGGAATCTAAATCTCCTCTTATCCCAGCTAATGTTATCACCCTTTGAACCAGCTTCTTCCTGTTCCTTAAAGTTCTTGTCCTGGAAAACTCTCTTCCTAGTGGCTATCACTTCAGCCAGACGAATATCGGAACGTCAAGCTCTCTCCACTATACAGCCATATTTAATTTTTCACCCGGACAGAGTATCTTTACGCACCAACCCTTCTTTCCTCCCTAAGGTTTGTTCAGTTAACATTAATCAATCCATTGAGCTTCCCACATTTTTCAGAAATCATTCCAATAAGCTGGAATATATGTTGCACAAGTTGGATGTTCATAGACCACTCAGATTCTACCTAGACAGAACTAAAGACCATAGGAAAGCGGACCAACTCTTTATAGCCTTTGCGGACAACAAAAAGGGCATAGCCGTGACTAAGCGTACTCTCTCCAAATGGCTAACTGATTGTATTACCTTCGTTTATGCTGCTTCTAGTCAGTTTGCCCACCAAACCGAAGGGACATTCTGCTAGATCAGTTTCTACATCTTTGGCTTGTGCGGCTCGTCTGCCTTTGGACACTATTTGTGCAGCCGCCACTTGGTCTAAACCACATACGTTCATCACTCATAAAGTGGGTAGGATTTCCAGGGACAGAGCATATTTTGGTTCCACTGAGTCACTTGGGGTTACGGAGCTAGGGACGCTACCCATGTGTAAGAACAAACTGCAAGATTGAACACTCACATAAAGAAGTTATGTCCTTACCATAACGTTCCATGTGGAGTGTTCATCTCGCCTTTGTTCTTACATTCCCACCCTCAGGTCAGGAAGAACGTCCAGTTTAGATGTCTGGTCTGTTTGTCTCTCACTAGTGGTCTCTCTTGTCCTACTGGTTTGAGTTATTTACGATCCTTGTGTATACTTATGTATTCTTTGGATATCTACATTGTTGCTGGATCTGGTGGGTGGTGTGAAACTAGATCTGAGGTAAAGGCAGAGGGAATTGTGGGAGGTAGGTTGGTCTTGAGCTTCTGGATGCAAAGCTTTGCTAAGCGGCCGACTCGGAGCCGAGGATTGGCTCCCAACACCCATGTGTAAGAACAAAGGCGAGATGAACACTCCACATGGAACGTTATGGTAAGGACATAACTTTTTTCGCGCACCTTTTGAGTATTGTGTACAGTTTTGAAGATCGTACAACTAACTACCTCATTTTCATGTTTAGTAGTTAGACATGTAATGGTGTTGGGTCATTCTTTTGAGTATTTCTAAAATGAGCATAATTTGTCGCATTTTTAATTTGTACAACTTTATGTTCATACCATAATGCCAGTGTGTTTGAAATTTGCAGTATTTAAACATGTTTAACTTTAGCATTTAATGTTTAATTTTGTAATGTACAGTTGTACAATTTTTGTATACTACTACATTGGTGGTGGTGCTGTGGTAGTGTTGTCACAGTAAGACGTCCTGTTTGATTCTCAGCTAAAGCGTCTTCTGTGTGAAGTGCGTGAATGGGTGTGCTTCAGGGCTGGCAACTTGGTACGTAAAAATCTACTGCCGATCATTAGCGGACCAGAGTTCTGCTGTGGCGACCCCTAACCGGGAAAAGCAGAGGGAGACAACAACCAAGTATGCTTCATTGCAATTTGATAAGTTTTATATAGGCTGCTGTGGTGCAGCTGTTAGCATTGTCGCCTCGCAGCAAGAGGTTCTCCCATTCGATTGTCTGCTGGAGCACCTTGTGTGGAGTGTGCATGTCCTCCCCATGTTCGAGTGACCTCTAAAGACATGCAAATAGGTGCGTGAATGGGTGTGCTCTCTCTGTTGGGCTGGCAACTCGGCACCGTGAGAATCCACTGCCAATCATTAGCGGACCAGAGTTCCACTGTGGCACCCCCTAACCGGGAAAAGCATAAGGACTAAAACAGCTGTTTAGGTTTTGGATATTCTTGATTTTAGGTGGCCCACTGAGTGGCGCACAGCTACAGTTATCCCACTCCACAAAGGGGGATCCAACTTGGATCCTGGGAACTACCGTCTCATCAGTCTGACGAGCCTGATCTGCAGTGGCATGGAACTTGTAAGCAAAGACAGTGGCAACCTTCAAACACTGGACCTCGCCCAGTTTGGGTTTGTAAAGGGCCAATTTTTTCTCCTAAAGCTAATTGACTTCGAATCAGGACGAGGGTAAGGCGGTTCACACAGCCTATCTGGACATCGCCAAGGCCTTCGACACAATCCCCCACTCTGCAATCATAGATAAACATACTAAGCTGGGCATAAATCCCTATGTCACTCGATGGGTTGCCAACTGGCTTACTGACAGAACCCAGACTGTAAAAGTAACTTACTCCAAATCCAACTCCAGACAAGTGGAATACTTGGGGTTCAGTCCTGGGACCACTCTTGTGTGGCAGCTACTTCTCTGAAGTACAGGCCAACACTAAGGGACTCTGGCTAACAAAGTTCACAGATGACTGCAAACTGGGAGCCATTATTGAATCCCCAAATGATGTGATGCCTGGTGCCAGAGCTATGGGCTCAAGCTTAATGCCAAGAAATGTATAGTTATCCCCTTTGGGGAAAAAAAACATGTTCCCATGAATTACCACATAGGTGGCAGGACACTAAACATCGAAAGATGAGACTTGGACACAGGTGGACAGTGGTCTCACATTCGATAACATCGCCACAACAGTCGGGAAATCCTATGTGGCACACCTCATCACTAAGGGCTTTAGATCCAGAAAAAAGGTCATTGTCCCACTGTACTCATCCATCATTAGACCCATTATAGAGTATAATGCCCCGTTTGGTATGTACCTTACAAGACCTCTGCAACAGCTGGAAAGGCCACAGAAATACCTCACTAAAAGAATCACAGGCCTAAAGCAGATGCTATATGCTGACCGTCCTCTTTAAAAAAAAAAAAAAAAAAAACTCCAGCTATACTCTTGTGGTATATAGTCTACTCAGAGGCGATCTCTGCTTAACATACATGGCCATGTCAAACCTTGAGCTGTTGGATATGCTCCACTTAAAGAAATCCCAATCCCTCAGAGCCACACACTCCAGGGATCTAAACCTTGTCATCACAATGAACAAAACCTGCTGGAGGGATAGGTTCCTGACCCAGAGACTCCCCATAACTCTAGAATAGACTGCCCATACATGTCAAGCAGAGCGCCTCATTGGCCCTCTTCAAAAGGAACCTTGATTGGATGGGAGATGGGAAATTCACCCCGGGGATCCGTCGCCCTGCTATACAGGGGTCCAGTTAAGTAAATGTGGTAAACATCATGGCTAGGCTTTGTATAGGGCCGATAGCCTAGTGCCAACCTATGAACCTATATTTTGTGCTTTGGTCCAAGATTTGAGTGCAGTGAACCCTTCTTGAGACTTGCTGCTGCCAGTGTTCTTAACCATATGATCTTCACTATGAAGTTTTTTCTGTTAGTAGCCACCTTTTGTCTTCAGATACTACTTTTTTTTTTAAACCATGATGCCCCTGGCTTTCATCATTAATGACCATTTTTATTCACATTTTATGTTTCCAGCTGTGAGTCAAAAGTGGGACCATGAAAATATGATCTGCTCTGTTTCCCAAACAAAATTGTTTTGCTACCACCTTTCCTTAATGTAGGTATTGCTGAAGGAACTGTTTGGACAACAAAGTTAGCATTTGTGTGGACATATAAGGAGGCCTACTCAAGGGAGTCTGGGAAAGGGGTACTGTTAACGTTCCCAGGTCCCCTCTGCTGCCATGAAAGTAAGATCCCTATGCAAGACACTGTGCAGTATGTAGGCAGAGAATTCAATCCACTATTACATGCTAGTGATTTGTTAAGTTATATTAGATTTCTGCCTACATTTTTGCTTGAAATTTGTTACTTCTGTTTTAACACTGAACAGAATTTCCTACACATGTTGGTGAAAGCATTAAATGCACACTTTCCAAACGTGTTGAGTCTTGCTTGTGTCAGTTGAAATTTTTTTTTTTGCTGGAAAAGTTGCTTCTGTCACATTGCAGGGATAAACTTTTTTTTTCTCTTACTCTCCCTACCCTTTCAGACTGTGGGAAAGAGCAGCAAGATGCTTCAGCACATTGATTATAGGATGCGCTGCATCCTACAGGATGGACGTATTTTTATTGGCACTTTTAAGGCCTTCGACAAACACATGAACCTCATTCTTTGTGACTGTGATGAATTCAGAAAGATCAGGTAAGGATGTGGATATTTCTGGTTTTTAAATGGAGCAAATAAAGGATAGGAAGGTGGGAGGCTTTCCTTTAATTTATGTAGGTGTGATTGGATATGTGCATGCAGTGCAGTTCTGCAGTAGTCCTGACTGAGGTCAGACGTCTGACCTTCGATTTGAAGTCCTCTAATTGTAGGGCAGTACAGCCATTGTGAGCTGGTTCCAAGTAGAAGATACTGTTTCTGTACATGTGGCTTGCAGGGTTTGAGTAGATATTTTTCCTTTGTGTTTAGTCTGCACCAAAGCTCAAAAGTTTTCAGCAGGATACTAATCTATTGCTACTTTTCTGATGGCCAGAAGTGGGGGGTGGGATGTCAGACTGCCTGTCACATTCAGAGGTTAAGACCTTTCTACTTTAATGGTAGGCGGATTCACCACAAGAACTTTATTTGCTATGGTCTAGAACATTGTCACTGTGGGGGCTGCTTGTGGCCTTTACCTTGGAAACTTAGCAACACTATTGCCATTTGAAAGAAGCCTTTGAAACTGAGGGAAGGGGTGCGAGTGAAATTTCCCATCTTTACTGCTGCAACTTGAGAATGTGGCTTCCCCAGTTTCCAGGTGTTTTAGGTTGTCCTGAGGGTAAGTGGGAAGCCTCAGCAACCAGGTGGCATGGTTTCATTTGAGTGGACATTCTGGTGAGGTGAGGAGTGGGAGCAGCCAGCAACCAGGGTGGCACATTTGAGTGGACATTCTGGTGTGGCTGAAGCCTTCATAGTCTTGGAAGGATCTCTGTAAATGAGGATACTGTTGTCCATTGTTAGTGGATTCTCTGACTTTCACTGGTCAGTTTACGAACTAAATGTAGGATGCGAGACCATCACCTAGTTCCTGCAGGTGTTTAGTGCTGGGACACGTGGTGGAGCTTGTCCGTCATACCCCAGGCTGTTCAAGTACAATGGATCATCATCATCATGGTTTAAGGTTGTAATGGGCTTTACAGAACTGACAGCCATGGGATCTTTCTTGGAAAAGGAAAGGGGCGGGGAGTCTTCTCATGAGAAGGTAAGGCAGTGGATGACTTTCAGAGTGAGGAGTATCTTCAGGTTTCCTCTGTTGCACCCTTAGGAGAAATCTCATTTAGAGATGCTTTGTGCAGTAAATTTAGTACTTCAGAACTTGGCAAAGTACCAGATTGGTCCTTTTGGATGAAGTTTGGAGATGTAGAGCTTTGAGTACAATTACTAGAACTGTGCGGCCTCTGCCCCCAACCAAAGGTGTTTAGACTCCACTAGAGAAGTGTTTAGAAAGAGTGAGGAAAACAGCATGACTGCAAGAGTATTATCTAGCTTTTTGCTCCTTGTCCATGTGCAATAGCAAGAATATAATTTTATATCACTGTAAATGGATGAGTACAAAGTGTACACACCCTTACTAAAATGACATCAGATACTGTAAATCTTTGTTCATTCATTACATATAGGACCTCACTTCCGTCCTTGGAATCGATACAGACGTTTCCAAGCTCGCGCCAACCAAAAACTCTAAGACCTACCCATAATGCCCCTCTCCTAGTTACTCAAGATCTCGTTTTCTACGTTCCTAGTCAGACGTGCTAGCCATCTCTCTCAAAGCCAAGTAGAAAGTGGCTATTTTTTAGACTGTTTTTCTTCAAAATAGTTTACTTTTAGTAGTTGGCCTTTTCTCACATTTTTGGTACTGTCCCTCTCTTCTGCCTTTGACGGCCCCTTCCTTACCACTTGTGGTATTTTTTAAATAATATCTCTGGTATTCTCTCCCTTTTGTTTTTTCTATAGGATAGTCTTCCTGCATTATATCAGCCAAAGCTAAGATCGGTATGTCAAGTATGGATAGAAGGTGCCCAACTCTGCACATGCTCGTGTCTGTCTGGGCATGGATCATATTGGAGCTGACATTTGTGCTAGTTTTAGTAATTGTACACTAGCAGGACATAAAAATAAGCTTATCTTAAAACATTTACACCTTTTTCAGTGTCTATATCTGGGTCGGAGGTCTCGCCCCTTCCTAAGACCAAAAAAATAAGGAAAAAACAGATTATTCAAGACTGGCCTATATTACAACGTCGAAGTTACTGAACTTCAAATACAACATGGTCGACACCATATCGAAGTTTAGTAACCTCAAATAGGCAGTTAAAATCTGTATGCAGGGGGCAAGCCCCCCGCTACTTAAATACACCAACTCGGAGATCGCGCTACAGCCCTTCCTTTTATTTTTGTATTGCTGAACTTCAATGATACGATGTTGACCATATCTTATTTAGAAGTTCAGTAACTTCATGGTTGTAATATAGACCCACTCAAGACACCCTTGTTCAGAGGCTCTATCTGGGTCTGAGGTCTCTCCCCCTACAAAGACAAGGACAAACTAGTTGCTCAGTTCCTACATGTCTGTTACGGAACAGAGTTTGCTCCATGTTTCGGTGCACACCTCTTCAGCACCAGGCTCTGTCTTCTCCCTCCGTCCATGATATTCACCCCTATTTCGGTTCTGACCTCGGCACCACAGCAGTTTCTTCGGCTCCAAAACTCTTAATACCTGCCAAGGACAAGATAATTCCACTCCAGTGCATATACGGTCTGTTCTAAAAGCAGTGTTTTCTCTTTCGGCACCGTCCGCCCTTGCTACATTCCATCTGGTGTAACCAATGCTCTCCCAAAGCAGTGCTTGGGACTGTCCGTACCTTGGTACCTAGTCCGGTGCCTATATTCTCACTGGCGCAGCATGTCCACTGCTCTGACAGCTTCCTGTTCTCTCTGCTCCTCACCTGGAGGTGGGTGCCTCATGGCAAGGTGCGACTCCAGTTCCGAGATTGTCCCCAGTTCTGGACTCCCAGCCCTCCTCAGGTGGGCCTATTGTACAGGGAGTGGACTCGCAATCAGCACCAATGACAGTATTGGAGAACCCTTTTTGAAGGGGAACTCCTTCTCTGAAGTCCTCAGAAGATCTCACTGGGGAGGCTACCCCGGAATAAATGGTGCAACAGGAAGCACCTGATTCACTGGAGGAATCTATCACTGAAGACACTGACTGTGATGGGGAAGGATCCCCACAAGTCTCGCCGAGATGACATCTTATTCGGAGACTTTCTCAAAATCCTCAAGCAAATCTGTTCCTGCAGGACTTCAGTGTCCAGCCATCTACTTCCTGGGTGACTCCACCGGCAGATGACTGTTGAATCTAGCTTTGTTTATATGCTTGTTTTCTTATTTCCCTGGAACGCTAATTCCACCTAATACGTGGCTTCTCAGCGGTTCTGTGTATCACTAGTGATATCTGCATTGCTTACTGTACTTTCCTTGTTTCACTTGAAAGAAAGTTACTGTTTGTCGTTTTTGCATTTGTTACCTGTAACACCTTGCCTGGCACTTGTTCACTAAAGCAATTCTACAAGTCAGCACTAAAAATTAAAAGCACTACCCACTGGCCCTTGTTTTCAATTATAAAGGAATTCCCAATATTATTCTTGCATGTCCAAAGGTCAGTTGTCAATCTCCTCTCCGATCCAGCTGGTGAATCTGGGAATCTTGAGGCAATGTAACTGCCTCATGTACACAGACAACCCTCTCCTCCTCCTAACAAATTCCAACACATGAGAGATGCAACCATGTAGCCAAACTGGAGGCTAAGCTCTCTCAACTCATTACTGGCATAACCAGTCAGGAGGAGAAGGAAACCACACTCACTACAATTCCAGTCTCGCATAGACCTACCACGACAGCAAACCAAACACATAGTCACACAAAAACATACTTGGAGGCTCTAAAGATCTGCCTAAGCAGCAGAGACCTCCAAAGCAGACACCCAAGCAACCGCTACCCCAAAACAAAACACGTGCAACACATCTCACAAAGCCAGTGTGCCGAGCAGTCTCAGCCCTTAAGACTAAACACACCTGATACACTTGTAATAGGTGACTATCGTCAGGCACACTGACGTCCCGCTCGCCAGGCTGAACAAGGAGAGGGTCACGGTGAGCAGCCTGTCTGGCACTAGGATCCACCACATAACACAAGCACTCGGGTCACTCCAAAGCAAGTACAAATATGACTCCATGCTGGTGCGAATGACCTGAGACGTACCTCCCTGGACTACATGAAGAGAGACATAAAGGCGCTCTCTAAGCATGTAGCCCAGGCCGGTATGACCCTGACCTTGAGTAGCATCTTACCCTCACCAAGAATGATGCCACAATATGAAGACAAGATGATCAATTTCAACAATTTGCTTAAGTACTGGTGTCATTCAAAGGGGATCCAATGCCAGTCAGCTTGGGATTATATGCTCGACAAGCCACGATGCTTTGCTAGGGACGGCTTGCACCTGTCACCCCTGGGCTTTCGGATATTGGCAAAGGCTCTTGCTACCCCCATAGTGCCTTTTTTAGGCAAGGCACAAAAGACAAACCCACATCCATAGGTATCACAAGGGATAAACTGAGTAATGCTACTCAACGCCAGAAGTCTAAACCTCAAGATGCACGCACTCGCCTTGGCAAGGAAGACATCGATATCTGTGCAGTAACAGAAACCTGGTTCAGGGCTCCCGAGAGCACCCCAGCACTACCAGGTTATACCTCATACCATGCTTTTCGGCCCCAAAACTTGGACCGAACCACAAAAGGAGGGGGGTATCTATAATCATCAAAGATACCCACACCTCCAGGTTGGTCACAAAGCATCAGAGACTATCCATGTGTAACTAACAGTGGGTAAAACTGCCTTCCAGTTTATAGCCTGCTACAGACCACCCAGGAACCCCACTCTGCCTTCTTGAGAACACTGGAAAATATGAAGGTCTCTCCAAACACCCTTATATTGGGCGACTTCAACTAACCAAACATAGACTGGGAGCATTACTCTAGCTCCAACACCCTCGCCCAAAGGTTCCAAGAATTTATAAACTCAAATGCTATTGAACAACTTGTTACCACTCCCACAAGAGGGGAAAGCGTACTGGACTTGATCATCACCAACATGGGGACTCTGCTCCAGACCAGAAGTGTATCCCTCACTGGTAAGATCAGACCATAAACTAATCTCACTAGATATTCACATCCCGACCCCACCCCCTGCCCAAAAAAACACAGTGAAAAGCATCTCTAAAGCAAATTTCACACTCCTCAAAACCGAGGTGGAATCCTTCAAAGCCCCCATACGGCCCAGACCACAGAATCCTTTATAAACGCTTTCTATGAACACCTTCAGGAATGCATGGATCATGCAGTCACAAATAAAACCAAGACCCAATCCTCCAAAGGCAGACGTCCTGTCTGGTGGACCCCAGCCATAAACAAAACTATACAATAGAAGGAGGAAGCTACTAAATGATAGAGCAAAATCCCAAAAAGGAAGGCATCACTGATAAGTATTAGCAAAAATCTACGGGCACTCATAAAATTGTCTAAGGCCAGCTTCAAGAGAAAAATTGCACAGGACACGAAGGATAATCACAAGGCTTTCTTTAGTTATGTTAGGAACCTGGGTGGTAATTCCCAGATATGCTCAGAGTTGGTCCAAAATGACAAAAAAAAAACACCGAACCCACAGACATTGCCAACATCCTGGCTGATGGGTTCAGCGCAACCCCCCCACCACCACCACCAAATAGGCAAATATCTATACCAGCAGAGTGCTGCTGCCCCCCTGACATCTCAGATGCTCAGGTAAGAGCCGCCCTCTCCAAAGCAAAAAACGCAGCATCAATGGGACCAGACGGTGTCCCAGGCTGCGTTTTACATGGAACTCCAAGAAGATCTAAACCCAAACCTAAACTACTGTTCAATCTCAGCCTTACTACAGGATATGTGCCCAAAGAGTGACGTACAGCAACAGTGGTCCCTCTCCATAAAGGTGGTGCCACAACGGATCCTGGAAACTATCGCCCCATAAGCCTGACTAGCTTGGACTGCAAAGCTATGGAAAGGATCATCATGGACCTCATAAAGATATTGGGGACCTACAGACACTGGATCCTACCCAGTTTGCCTTTAAGGGCAGATCCTGCCTCTTAAACCTGGTTGATTTCTTTGAAACAGTCACCAAGGCCATTGACGAGGGGAAGGTGGTCCACACAGCCTACCTGGACCTCGCAAAAGCCTTCGATACAATACCCCACTCGGGCATTATAGGTAAGCTCACCAGCTTAAATATAAACCCCTATGTCACTAGAGGGATTGCAAACTGGCTCAAGGACAAGAACCCACATGGTTAGAATTGCTGGAGCCATGTCAGACTCCAAACCAGTTACAAGTGGTGTCCCACAAGGCTCAGTCCTGGGACCTCTCTTGTTCAGTATATCTTTCTCGGAGGTACAGGCCAACGTGAAAGGACTGTGGCTGACCAAGTTTGCAGATGACTGCAAACTGGGCGCCATAATCTACTCTCCAGCCGACACAATCTACTCTCCAGCCGACACAAGCATCCTCCAACAGGGCCTCATAGAAACAGACAACTGGTGCCAGAGCCATGGCCTCAAGCTAAATGCCAAAAAGTGTTTAGTCATCCCCTTTGGCTAAAACAAAGTGCCCACAAGTTTACCACCTAGGTGGTAATCCATTGAGTACAGAAGTAGCTATTGGGGACCCACGTTGATAGCAATCTCTAATTTGACAACCACGTGGCCAAAGTGGTTAGAAAAACATTTTATATAGCCCACCTAATCATGAAGGGATTCACATCTAGATCAGGGGAGGTCATCTTGCCTCTTTACTCATCCCTCATCAGGCCCATAATTGAGTACAATTCCCCTTTTGGGATTTACCTTACCAGACACCTGCAGCAACTGGAAAGACTAGTACCTCACGAAGAGGATCAAAGGGCTCAAACAGATGCCATATGCTGCCCGGTTACTGAAACTCCAGCTGTACTCAGTAGCATACAGCCTGTTCAGAGGCGATCTGTGCCTGACATATAAAGGCATGTCCAACCTGGAATTAATGGACATGCTGCACCTCAGAAAATCCAAATCCCATCTAGCTATGTGCATCGAGACTTAACCTCAGCACTGAAATAAATAGGACATGCTGGAGGGACAGATTCATAACCCAGAGGCTCCCTTCACTCTGGAATAAAAATCCCAGTCCAGGTTAGGCAGAGTCCCTCTGACTCTCCAAGAGGAATCTTGAGTGGATGGGAGATCATAGGTTTACCCCGGGTATCACTTCTGTGTCACTGTTAGAGGCACAGTATACTAACCTTGAAAAAGGGCATAGCAAAATAAATTTAAAATGGGTGGCGAAAGCCAAACACATTCTGGCTAGGCTTATAAATGCCCTAGGGCAGATAGCCTAGTATGAACCTATAAACCCACTGCAGCATGCCTGGAAGGCCCTTGACAACTTAGAACCTGTCCCTCAAAGGCCTGAAGACCAGCCCCACTGGTCCTAGCAGTTGACAGTTGATTCTGTGGTTGTGGTGGCAGCCACCAAGCGGGAGCTGGCAGAAGATGGTTCCACTATCCATCCTCCAGAGTCCTGAACCATGGACGGACTTGGGGGAATTAGGCTATGAATGTCGCTGAAGCATAGGTCTGTCTGCCCAAGGGATTTATAAGCCTAGCCAGAATCTGTTGGTTTTTGCCACCCCCTTAGATTAGTTCCTTGTGCCCCTGTCCAGCAGAGCTGTTAATTCCCCGTGCCACTGTCCAGCAGAGCCACTGCAGTGATCCCAGAGGTAAATTTTCTGTTTCCCATCCACCCGTCAAGGTTTCTCTTGAGTGTTAGTGAAGGGCTCTGCCTGGTGTGTGTGTGTACTCAATTATGGGCCTGATGAGGGATGAATGAAGAGGCACTATGACCTCCCCTGATCTAGATGTGAATCCCTTCATGATTACGTGGGCTATATAAAATGTTTTTCTAACCACTTTGGCCACGTGGTTGTCAAATGAGATATTGCTATCAACTTGGGTCCCCAGGTCCCTAATAACTACTTCTGTACTCAATGGATTACCACCTAGGTGGTTACTTGTGGGCACTTTGTTTTAGCCAAAGGGGATGACCAAACACTTTTTGGCATTTAGCTTGAGGCCATGTCTCTGGCACCAGTTGTCTGTTTCTATGAGGCCCTTTTGGAGGATGCTTGTCGGCTGGAGAGTAGATTATGGCGCCCTTTTTGCAGTCCTCTGCGAACTTGGTCAGCCACAGTCCTTCTGTGTTGGCCTGTACCTCCGAGAAATATATACCGAACGAGAGGTCCCAGAACTGAGCCTTGTGGGACACAACTTGTAACTGGTTTGGAGTCTGACATGGCTCCAGCAATTCTAACCATGTGGGTTCTGTCCTTGAGCCAGTTTGCAATCCATCTAGTGACATAGGGGTTTATATTTAAGCTGGTGAGCTTATCTATAATGCCCGAGTGGGGTATTGTATCTAAGGCTTTTGCGAGGTCCAGGTAGGCTGTGTGAACCACCTTCCCCTCGTCAATGGCCTTGGTGACTGTTTCAAAGAAATCAACCAGGTGTAAGAGGCAGGATCTGCCCTTAAAGCCGAACTGGGTAGGATCCAGTGTCTGTAGGTCCCCAATATCTTTATTTATGAGGTCCATGATGATCCTTTCCATAGCTTTGCAGACCAAGCTAGTCAGGCTTATGGGGAGATAGTTTCCAGGATCCGTTGTGGCACCACCTTTATGGAGAGGGACCACTGTTGCTGTACGTCACTTTGGGCACATATCCTGTAGTAAGGCTGAGATTGAACAGTAGTTTGTTTGGGTTTAGCTCTTCTTGGAGTTCATGTAGGACGCAGCCCGGGACACAGTCTGGTCCCATTGATGCTGTGTTTGCTTTGGAGAGGGCGGCTCTTACCTGAGCATCTGAGATGTCAGGGGGGCAGCACTCTGCTGGTATAGATATTTGCCCTTTTGGTGGTGGTGGGGGGGGTTGCACTGAACCCATCAGCCAGGATGTTGGCAATGTCTGTGGGTTCGGTGTATTTTTTGTCATTTTGGACTAACTCTGAGCATATCTGGGAATTGCCACCCAGGTTCCTAACATAACCAAAGAAAGCCTTGTGATTACAAGTGTCCTGTGCAATTTTTCTCTTGAAGCTGGCCTTAGACAATTTTATGAGTGCCCGTAGTATTTTTGCTAATACTGATCAGTGATTCCTTCCCTTTTTGGGATTTTGCTCTATCATTTAGTAGCTTCCTCCTTCTATTGTATAGTTTGTTTATGGCTGGGGTCCACCAGACAGGACGTCTGCCTTTGGAGGATTGGGTCTTGGTTTTATTTGGGATCGCATGATCCATGCATTCCTGAAGGTGTTCATAGAATGCGTTTTATAAAGGATTCTGCGGTCTGGGCTGTATTTTCCACAGGCCCAGGAGCTTTGAAGGATTCCACCTCTGTTTTGAGGAGTGTGAAATTTGCTTTGGAGAAGCTTTTCACTGTGGTTTTCTGGGCAGGGGGTGGGGTCGGGATGTGAATATCCAGTGAGATTAGTTAATGGTCTGATCTTACCAGTGAGGGATACACTTCTGGTCTGGAGCAGAGTCCCCATGTTGGTGATGATAAAGTCCAGTACGTTTTCCCCTCTTGTGGGAGTGGTAACAATCCTGTTCCAAAGCATGGGAATCTTATTCTTCCAGCATGTCCTATTTATCATTGTGGTGAGGTTTATATCTCTAGAGAGTGTGGCTCTCCGGGATTTGTTGTTTTTTTTTGTTTGAGAGCATGTCTGTCAATTCTGGGTTGGACATGGCCTTGTATATCAGGCAGAGATGACCTCTTGAGTAAGTGGTATGCAACAGAGTACAGCTGGAGTTTCTTGAATCGGGCTGCATAGGCCATCTGTTTGAGGCCAGTAATCCTCCTGGTGAGGTACATTTGTGGTCTCACCAGCTGTTGCAGGTGTCATGTAAGTTGCATCCCAAATGGGGCGTATTCTATGATGGGTCTAATGAGTGATTAGTAGAGAGGCACTAACCTCTTGTTCTCTATGCGAACCCTTTTGTGATTAGGTGGGCTACATAGTATTTTCTAACCACCTTGGCAATAGGATCATCAAAGGAGAGATTACGATCTACTTGGGTCCCCAGATCCCTTATTACATTTTCCATATTTATGGGTACTATGACTATGCACTTTTTGGCATTTAGTTTGAGGCCATGATTTTGACACCAGTTATCAGTCTCAGTCAGACCCTTCTGGAGGGTGTCTATCAGCCGGAGAATAAATTGTGGCCCCTAATTTGCAGTAGTCTGCGAACTTGGTCAGCCATAGTCCTCCTATGCTTGTCTGAACCTCTTGAGTACTGAACAGCAGGGTCCTACGACTGAGCCCTGGGGGATGCCACTTTGTAACTGGTTTAGAGTCTGACATAGAGCCTGGAACTTTAACCATGTGGGTTCTGTCCATGAGCCAGTTGGCAACCCTTCTCGTGACGTAAGGGTTTATGTTCAAGCTGGTGTGCTTGTCTGCAATACTGGAATGGGGAATGGTGTTGAAAGCATTTGTGAGGTCTAGGTAGACTGTGTGGACCTCATTTCCCTCATCTAATGCCTCTGTATCAGTCTCAGTCCACCAGGTTTAGGAGGCATGATCTGCCCTTTAAGCCAGACTGGGTAGGGTCCAAGGTTTGGAGGTTCCCAGCGTCTGTTAATGAGTTCCATGATGCGCTCCATAGCCTTGCAGACCCAGCTAGTCAGGCTTATAGGGTGATAGTTCCCGGGGTCTGTTGTGGCTCCACCTTTATGGAGCAGGATAACTGTTGCTGTGTGCCATTCTGTGGGTACGTAGCCTGTAGAGAGGCTGAGTTTGAACAGTGGGGTTGGTTCATTTTGGAGCTCTTGTAAGACACAGCCTGGGACACTGGTCCCATTGAAGCTGTGTTTTTGGCTTTGGATATAGGGCTGTTTTAACCTGTCTGTGATTGACAGGGCCCTACATTCTTCTGGTATGGTTATCGGCCCTTTAGGGGGTGACATTTGCACTAAACCTGTCTGCCAGAATGTTGGCAATATCTATCGGTTCAGTGTATTTTGTGCCATTCTGCACTAACTCGGCAGATCTGAGAGTTTCCACTTAAGGCTCTTGACATAGCTAAAGAATGCTTTGTGGATGTCCTTCAAGGATGCATATGCAGTCGTAACATATGGGTTGTCCTGCCTCAGGCAGCCCTTCGGTCGGCCGGATTCCAAAGTCTGGGTCTGGCCTCGGCTGATGTCGCACCTTCCCCGACGTCAGAGCGTCTGGGGTATAAAAGCATCAACCGACGCCATTTTCCTCAGGCTTTCTTGCCGCGCGGTGCCCGAAGCAGAAGCTGTTCGCAAGTGCCGGTCGGTCAGATCCAGTGATTTCAGCTACCGAAGACTTCGAAAAAGCTAAGTACCCCGTTGGGGACTCTCTCTTGCCGATGTCAGATAAAGTAAGTAAATGTTTAACTTGTGGGAAATACCTCCTAAGGATTTCCATTCCTACTGCCTTCCTTGCTTAGGCCCAGACCACGACATATTGTCCTGTTCAGCCTGTGCTTCCTTCAACCGACGAACTCTGACGTCGGTCGGAGTTTGCAGAGGAATTTTTTGGGGCTAGTTTTGCATATAAAATTCCGTCTGAGACTCCGACATCACATTTAGTGAAAAAACGGAAGGACAAGGACCGACACTCACGGCCTGCGGTTTCGGCTGAAACCACGGTAAAGCCTACTGCGAGTCTCTGTTTCGGCCAAAACCGAGTCCTCTGAGATTCCTTCTTCCGAATCCACTCAACCGACCACCGCGGCCCGGGAGGCCCCGGCTGAGTCTGCTACCGAGATACCTACCGAAACCAGTGTCCAGGATTTGTCTGACACCATTCCTTTGGACAGATCTACTCCGGCACGTGGGGCAGCTAGGCCCCCTGCTTCCATGTCCATTAAGGCCTTCTCCAGGGCTAAAGCTGCTAAACTTTCTAAAGCTTTGCCTCCCAAGACTACCTCCCACAGGCCTTCCTCTAGTACTCGGATCCTCAGTCTTGCAGAGGACTTTATTTCTTTAATTAGAGGTTCACAACCTCACCCAGACAGGGCCTCTCACCTGCCACCAGACAAAAGGCCCAGGACAGAGCCTTCTGACTCTCACTTCAGATGAGTCCACGGATGGTTCTGAGTTGTCAGACCACCAGGAGGAGGCTTATTCGCCCTATGAGGATTCTGATGCTGAAGAATCTATCCCTTCGGCCTCCCCTCCTGAAGAGTTTTCCTTTGAGACTCTACACTCCATGAGAGAGCATTTTCAATGGCAAGGTCAGGAATTCTATGATTCTAGAAAGACTAAGGACCTTTTTACATTTGCCTCAGCATAGGCCCTTAGCTATACCTCCTGTTTTGAATGTAATTGATGTGTACAATGATGTCAGTACAGCCCCTGATACTCTTCCCCCCGGCCCCTGCCAAACCTGATACTACAGGGTCCCGGATTCTCATTTCAATCTGTATAAAGCCCATTCTGCAGACCCAGAAACTATTATACTGGGCCCTAAAGGGGTTGCGGCTGCCACTGCCAAAAATCCTCTACCTTCTGAAAGAGTCTAGAGCTTTAGAGAGATGGGGAAAGAAGGTATATACTTCTGCAACTCTTTTCGTCAGGGCACTAAATTGTCAATTTCATATGATACAGTACCAAGAGTATTTGTTAGATGAACTGAACAAGAAGCTTTCTTCTCCTGAGCCCCTTGACCGTAAATCCCTTCAGGATTTGGTACACAACTCACAGCAGGTTAGTAATCCTTTCTTAGTGTGGTTATGATGCACTGGAGGCTTCATTTAGGTCAGCTATGACTGGGGCAGTTATTCGTAGGCATGCCTGGCTGAAGGAACAATCTTTGCCAGACCATGTTAAAGCTAAACTCCTGGATGCTCCAATGGAGAAACCAAATTTATTTGGCTCCTCTGCTCAGGAGTTCTTAAAAGTATGAAGAAAAGGCAAAATCTGTGCAAACAGTTAAGGATTTCCTACAAGTACAACCACCGAGATTTAGCAGAAACTGGCCTACTAAGAATTGGTCCTTTCCAGACTCGGACAGAGCCCAGAGAGGCAGGAACAGACGCCCCAGAGGCAGAGGCCAATTTAGGGGCTCTTACAGAGGCAGTCAGTGGCAACCTGCCAACCAGAGAGGTAGTGCAACAGCAGCAACTACTACTACACCAGGACAGGCTCAATGATTTTACTCTGATTCCGCCCACCAGGGCTCAACTGGAAGCACCCTTGGGTGGAAAGCTTGCTTTATTCTCAAGAAATTGGCATTATATTACAAGGGACACATGGGCACTGCAAATAATAGACAAAGGATACAGGTTCCACTTCCACACTTTGCCAAAAAGAAACGGAATGCCAAACCTACCACCAAATCAGAGGGCAGAGGCTTTAAAGCAGATCAACAACTTGCTTCAAATGAAAGCCATAGAAAAAGTACCACTCTCTGAACAAGGCCAAGGATTTTACTCCAGACTATTCCTTGTACCAAGAAAAGAAAATCAATGGAGGCCTATTCTCGACCTGTCCGCACTGAATACTTTCCTCATTGTGCCAAAATTCAAGATGCTGACCCTACAGCAACTTCTTCCCATGTTGGGCAAGGAGTCTTGGCTGGTGACTCTGTATCTCAAGGAGGCATACCTGCACGTCCCTATTCGACCAAACTGCAGAAGACACCTCAGATTTCTTGCAGGATCAGAGCATTATCAATTCTCAACCTTGCCCTTTGGCTTATCTACTGCGCCCAGAGTATTCACGAAATGCCTGGCATCAGTAATTGCACACTGCAGACTTCAGGGGATTCAAATCTACCCTTATCTGGACGACTGCCTTATACAAGCGGACAAGGTAAAATTGATAAAAGACTTAGCCTATGCCATCCGCCTACTACAGGCATTGGGATACACAGTCAACATCCAAAAATCAAGACTGGTTCCATCCCAAAGGATAACCTTTCTGGGTGCGGATCTAGAAACAACCACCCAAATGGCCTTCCTCACAGAAGAAAAACAAAAACAACTTCCAGATTACTTCATGAATCTGTCAAGACCAGCTCAGCTTACTGCAAGGAAAATCCTGCAGGCCTTGGGTTACATGGCATCCGGTTACATGGCATCCTGCATAATTCTGATACCACAGGCCAGGCTGCATATGAGAATTACAATGGTACCTCAGGAGTGTATGGTCTCAACACAGTCACAGTTTGGAAACTTTGATACCAATCATTCCCTGCCTTCAAAAGGAATTCCTGTGGTGGGCCCAGACCTGCCAGTCCAACAGGGGGTTGACCTGCCAGTCCAACAGGGGGGTTGCCTTTCAACAAACCAAAAACAAAACAAACCATCACCACGGACGCTTCAGACCGAGGATGGGGAGCACACATGGAGGACAAATGTATCCAAGGCCTATGGTCTCAGACAGCTACACATGCACATAAACCAAAAGGAAATGCTGGCAGTGATGCATGCAATCGAGGCTTTCAAACCCTTAACAAGGCCACCTGTTAATAAGGACAGCCAACACCATGGTCATGTGGTACATAAACAAGCAGGGAGGCACACACTCCTACCCTGTATGCCGGCTGGCTATGAATCTATGGGAGCTATGCCTGAAACTCAATATCAAACTGCAGTCCCAATTCGTGCCAGGAAAGGAAAATACACTGGCAGACAGCTTAAGCAGAACTACCATGGATGCACACGAATGGAAGCTGCACCCAGACATCTTCCAACTCATAACAAAAGCATGGGGAACGCCGGAGATAGACTATTAGCATCCCCCCCCCCCCTCAACCATCAACTGAAGACATTCTGCTCAAGGACATGCCACCCACAAGCATGGAGGGTGGGCTCTCTCTTTCAGCTGGAAAGCACTGTATTCCCACCTCTCCCTTTAATGTACAAGGTTCTACTGAAGATCAGGGAGGAACAGCCAAGAGGGATTCTGATAGCTCCAGACTGGCCAAGGCAACACTGGTATCCACTATTGAGGAGCATGTCACAGGCAAAACCATGGCCTCTCCCCCTATGGCCTCTTCTGACGCAGAATTTCAAGATCATGCATCCCAACTTAAAACATTGCAGCTAACTGCCTGGAAAATCCCTTAAATGCAAAACAAAATATTTCATCACAGACAGTGAAGGACATCATCATGGAAGCTCGCCGGCCTTCCACAAGGAAGACATACTCAGCTAAATGGAAAAGATTTCTCATCTGGAACACATCAAAAGGCTTAGATGTGACAGTGGCAAGCATGACACACATTCTGGAATACTTAGCAGAACTGTTCCACAATGGCCTTTCCTAATCTTCCATTAAGATTCATGCCTCAGCAATTTCAGCAGAATACAATTTGGATCCACTTATCTTCTCACACCCTCTCCTCAAGCAATTTCTGAGAGGGATCAAAAATATCAAACCTCCAAGAAAACCCCCTTTACCTGCTTGGGATCTCAAACTTTGTCTTGGAGAAACTAACACTTCCTCCCTTTGAACCAGCAGCATCAGCGGATCTCCAGTTTCTGTCTTGGAAAACTGCATTCCTTCTGGCAATAACTTCAGCAAGAAGAGTATCTGAGTTACAAGCATTAATGGCAGTACAGCCATTTCTTATCTTCCATCAGGACAGAGTTACACTAAGAACTAATCCTACTTTTATGCCAAAGGTGGTATCTAGGGTATCCTTGAACCAAGCTATTCACTTGCCTACGTCCCAGAATAGAGGGGAAAAACTTCTGCACACCCTGGATATACACAGACAACTACGCTACTACTTGGACAGAACTAAAAGTAGCAGAAAAACTGACCAACTATTGGTAGCATATGCTGCTGGGGTGCAAGGAAAAGCAATTTCCAAACAGACAATTTCAAAATGGATAGGAAATTGGATTCGATTTTTAGTCCTTTCATGGAAAGTCAGTTCCTGCAAACATCAGGCCTCATTCCACAAGGGCCACGGCCACCACTACAGCCTTCCTACGTGGGGTGGCTACCAAGGACATTTTAGAAGCTGCTACTTCGTGCATACATTTACCGAACATTACAATCTACCTTTATACTCCAGATCCAGCGCAGGCTTTGCTACTGCAGTCCTGCAGGGGATCTTAACTACACCATCCTTTTCTTAGTGCCTCCTCCCCCAGATTAGCTATGGTATTCTACCCATATGTTATGACTGCAGATGCATCCTTGAAGGACATAGTACAGTTATCTACCTACCATAAATGTAGATGTCCGATAGGTATGCATCTGCAGTCAGGTTTACCCTCCCTCCTACCCCTCTGTGGTATTCCTAGGGTATTTACCCCTCTTTTAGCTAGCTGGGGGAATCTATTATGGTGTATTTGTATATATTTATATATAATTTTGCAAATGTTTGGAATTCTATTGCATTTATCCAAATTTAGCCTTCCTAGAGGGCACCTGGTATCTGGGGCAAGAAAAATGAGGAAAATGGCGTCGGCTGATTATACCCCAGACGCTCTGACGTTGGGGAAGGTGCGACATCAGCTGAGGCCAGACCCAGACTTTGGAATCCGGCTGACCGAAGGGCTGCCTGAGGCAGGACAACCCATATGTTATGACTGCAGATGCATACCTATCGGACATCTACATTTATGGTAGGTACAAAACTGTACTTTATCTTGGGTGTCATTGGCAATTTTTCTTTTGAAACTAGCTTTGGATGATTTGATGACGGATCATAGTTTCTTGCTGAGGCTGATCAGGGATGTCCTTCTTGGGATTTTACTCTTCTGTGCTAGTTTCCTCCTCCTGTTTAGCTTGTTTATGGCAGGGGTCCACCAGACTAGTTTCCTTTTCTTGGAGTGATTCTTGGTTTTACTTGGGATAGCATGATCCATGCATTCCTGCTGATGCTCAGAGTGTGGGTCATGGTGGGGTCACCTGTAGCAAGCTGCAATTTGGATTGTAGTTTTGCCCTTTTAGTTGCACATGGATCTCTGCATTGTGCTGCGCCACTAACCTGGAGGTGTGGGTATCCTTGAATATGGATACCCCCCCACCTTTTGTGTTTCGGTCCTGGTTCTGTGGTCGAAGGTTATGGTAGGAGTTGTAGCCTAGTAGTGCTGGGATGCTCTCAGGAGCCTTAAACCACTTCTGTTGATGCACAGATGTCTGCTCTCCATACTGAGGAGTGCCTCTGTGTGCATTTTGAGGTTTAGACTTCTGGCTTTGGGTAGAATTATCCTCAGTTTCTGGTTACTTGTGATATTTATGGTGGTGGGTTTGTCTTTTGAGACTTGCCTAAAAAGGACAGTATGGGGGTGGCAAGAGTCTTGGCCAGTATTAGAAAGCCTAAGGGTGACAGGTGCAAGCCATCTCTTGCGAAGCAACGTGGCTTGTCAAACATGTCATCCCAGGCGGACAGATAGTGGATCCCCCTTTGACACCAGAAACTTGGCCAGTTGTTGAAATTAGATGTTTTCTTTACCGTGGCATCATTCTTGGTGAGGGCAGGATGCTGGTCAGGGTCATACCAGCCTGGGCTACATGATCAGAGAGCTCTTCAATGTCTCCATGTAGTCCAGGGAGGTATGTCTCTGGTCATTCACACCAACATGGACAATGACAGTTTGTATTTGTACTTGTTCTGTAGTGACCAGAGTGCTTGTGTTGTGTGACTGACCCTGGCTGTCGACAGGCAGCTAACTGTAACCTTCTTGTCCAGCCTAGTTAGTGGGGCATCAGTGTTCCTGACTATATATAGAGTCTCATTAGTGTGTTGGGTTTCTTATTTTTGCCATAAGGGCTGTGATTGTGTGGCACACTTTAATTGTTTCATGCTTGGTGGTTGGGTGTGGAGGTTGTCTGCTTTGGAGGTCTGTTGCTTTTGCAGATTTTTATTTAGAGCCTCAGTGTGTATTTTCATATATTCCAGTGTGTTTGCCAGTGTTGCTTTATTCAGTCTGAGACTGTGTTGCAAGTATTACCCCCCTCTTCTCTTGACTGTCAGTTCCAGTCTTTTGTGTTGAGAGAGCTTTGCCTCCAGTTTGGCTGAATAGTTGCATCTCTCACATATATTGGTGTTTGGTGGTAGGAGGAAAGGGGGTAGTCTGTGTACCTGAGGCAGTTGTAACATTGCCACAAAATGCCCAGATTCCAGTGTACTCTCCAGTCCAACTGGTGAAACTGCCCTTTGGACATACCGGAATTCACCATTCGGTCGCTGAACTATCTGGTGCACTTTACTCCCCTCAGACCTAACTTCTGAAATGTCTTCTTTGGTGGGGTACTACCTGATGAGGTGCTTGATATATGTAGCCTTGCAGCTAGCTACCCTTGAATCAATCTCTAGCTCCTCTATGCGTTTGATATATCACTCCTGAGGGGGCAACTCGAGCTGCCGCATCAGGTGTTGGAACCAAAGCACGACACACACTTAACATGTAGTGAGAGCCTGAAAAACCTTGTCTGCTGTGGGCATGAGCCTGAAAAACCTTGTCTATTCTGGGCATATGCCTTTCCAGCCTCCAGAGGTCCTGCTCCAGGAACCAGAAGGGAGAGAAGATGGTGGTTCAAGAAATCCCAAGGACCTTTTTCATGACAGTAGTGGTGAACTATCCCCCACAGGGGCAGGGGGGGCAATTCATATGGAAGATGTCCCTTTCAGGGTAGAGGGGCCTATATAACCAGGGTGCTAGAGATTCTTTCTCCGGCAGACCCTACCAGAGCAGTAGCCCGATAAGCAATTGGGGGGGGGGTAGTTTTTTCTCTGCAATTGGGGGGGGGTAATTTTTCTCTGCATCTAGCAGCCTGGCATCTTATTACTACTGATGTTTGGGTGCAGAGAATAATATCTAGAGGCTGCCAAATACCATTCGAACTTCCCAGACCCATCAAAATAATCCCTGATGTACCACCCAATCAGAGGGAATTAGCAGCCTTGGAAATAAGAAAAGCTGCTAAGGAAAAGTCCTCCAACCAGTACCACCAGACACTATTCAGGCTTTACTCAAGGTTCTTTTTAGCACCAAAAAGACTGGACTGGCGACCAATCCTGGATCTCTGCCTATTTGACAAATTTGTCAAACCATCAAATTCTAGATGGTCACTATACAGTCCACCCTTCCCTTCCTAGGGAGGGATAACTGTATGTGCTCTATAGACCTCCAGGATGTGTACTACCACAAAGATGGATCACCGCTCCCAGAGGTTTCTCTGCTCCCGGCTGGGAGCCAATCACTACCATTTCAGGGCACTGCCATTCGCTGTCTTGACAGCCCCTTGAGTGTTCACCAAATGTATGACAGTTGTGGTAGCTCCTCTTAGACTACAAGGATTTCTAGTTTTTTTTTCCTACCTAGACAATTGGCTCCTTACCACTCCGACCATGAATCATCTTGCACTCGAGGTCTCGCTCTCCCGATTGGCGGATTACAAGCAGCAAGGACAAATCTCAGTGCATCCAATGACAGAAATTCATTGGAGCTTGACACAACATCCTGTCAAGCCCCCCCCCCCCCACACACACACACACACACACACACACACACACCCCTCATAGGCTTTCGAAAATAACAAATCCAAGACCTTCTTCCTCAGTCCTATGTACCACCACGTCTTGTACTACAACTCTTGGGCTCCATGGCGGCTGCCATTACGTTGGTACCACTGACAAAACTGCACATGAGAATTCTACAGTGGCTCCTTTCCACGCAATGGTTGTTGCTAATTGAAAACTGTTGCAAGGAAGAAATGTGGTGGATGGAACCCACAAACAAATTTTTGGTGTCTACGTTCTGTCTTCCCCCAGTCCACAGTTACCACACTCTCTTCCCTGTTAGGGTGGGGAGGCATTTTCAGGGAAAGACTGTCCAAGGCACCTGGTCCCCCATGAAGGCCAATTTGCATATAAATGCCCTGGAACTGAGGGCAGTTCTCTCCAGCATTGCAAGCATTCCATGCATACCCTACCCTCTGGGACCATTGGAATTCAGACATGTCAGTCTGGTATATCAACAAGCAAGGTGGAACCAGGTCTTACCCCCTGTGTCAGAACGTCATAAGGATTTGGTACTGGGTGATGGCTTCCAACCACTTCCTTATAGCAACACACATTCCCGGGAGTTCCAGCCTTATTGCGGGCACACATTCCCGGGAGTTCCAACCTTATTGCGGGCAATCTGAACAGGAACGTCCTGATACCTCACAAGTGGTCTTTCAACCCTGTAGCAGTGGATCAGATCTTCCAGCTCTGGGGCAAGCCTTGCTTTGCCCTGCCCCCCCCCCCCCTCCCGACACTAAAACATGATTGGCCCCCGGACAACATGATTGGCCACTGGGTCTTCTGTATGCCTTTCCTCTCATTCCAAAATTTCTCCAGAAAGCTGAGGTTGAGAAGCAGTGTTCCTTATTGCCCCTTACTGGCACAGTCTAGTCTGGTTCCTGTTTCCGTGGCCTCATCTGATTCACAGTTTGTGGATCCTGGATCATTCACAGGGCCAGTTGTCTCATTCTCTGGGACGGATTCATCCGAACCTGCACAGTCTTAAGCTCACAGCTTGGATGTTCTTGTTTCACTGTTGTAGTCATTACATTTGGGTTATCTGCTTTGCAGTAGCCCTCAGTCAGCCTATAAGTTTTGGGTCCTGCATCGGTTGCTGTCCCTTCCATGACGACAGGTCGTCGTGGGGTATAAAACATGCAGCTAGACCCCCTTAAATCAGTTTTTCTTGCCATGCAGTGCCTGAAGCAGAAGCGGTTCAGAAGTGCTGGTCGGCTGATTCCTGAAGTTTTCAGAACCGAAGTCTTCCAACTAAAGCCAAGTACCCTGTTGGGGAAACTTTCTTGCTCCTTACAGATGTCCGTAAGTTGTTAATTGCATTACTCGTGGAAAGCAAATACCTCAAAGATTTTCATTCGTACTGTATTCCTTGCCTAGGCCCTGGCCATGCCGTACCTTGCTGTCTGTTTTGTGCTTTTGTTAATCAGTCATCTGTATATTTTTGCCACTATTTCTGCTCTTGGTTTAGTTATCCAGAAATGTCGTCTGTTAACCATCCAACTACCGGGATTCTGAAAAATTGCAATAAAGACAGAGACCGCCGAGGTCCAAAACTGCCAATGCTTCTAAGTTAGTCGCCAGTAGTCACTGATGTGCTTTCGTAGCCCCTGATACCTGCTACTTCTGATTCGCAGGCACCAGCTTCTGTGTGTGTATTCAGGCCTACAGACTTGCATATTAAACAGACGACTCCTTCACTTAGGCCTAAATCTCAAACCATGCCTAAAAGACACCCAGGCCACATGCTCATGCCTCTATATACAAAAAAAAAAAAACGATCTAGTAACTCTAATCAGGGGAAGCCAACCCCCCCCCCCCCCCCCTTTCTAAGAGGCCTAGGACTGAAGCTGGTTATTAATCTTCTGACCAGGATTCTGTTTTCTCAGATTCTTCTGATCTGGATTTGCCCTTATCTACTCATGAGGATTCTGATGTAGCGGACTCTATTCCCTCAGCTTCCCCTTCCCCTTCAGAGGATTTTTCCTTTGGTGAAACCTTACAAACTCTAAAGGGAGCATTTCTACTTGGAAAGCCAGGATTTTTCTGATTCAAAAAAGAGGCTTGGTGATTTCTTACTCCTGCCTCAGCATAGGCCTTTAGCTATTCCTCCTGTACTGAACATAGTTGATGCCTTTTCAGAAACTAGTTTGGCCTCTGATTCCTTGCCTCCTGCTCCCTCCTGATATGACAGGGTCCCTGAGGTGCACAAGTTTCTTTTTTAAAAATCCTGTTGCAGATCCAGAGACTATTTCACAGGGGCCCAAGGGCATTAAGGCTTCTACTGATAAAAATCCTACCCCTTCTGATAAGAGATTCCAGGGCACTGGATAGATTGGGCAAGAAGGTTTACACTTCTGCAGCCTTGACCATTAGGGGCTTTAAACTGCCAATTTCATATGTTCAGTAAAATGTTATTGGATTGCTTAAACTGAAAATGATTCCTGACTCTGGAAAATTAAAGAATTACAGGATTTAATGCATTCTGCTGAACAGGTTGGAAAAACATAATTTGCAATGTGGATTTGATTCATTAGAGGCCTCCTGCAGGGCTGCTGTTACTGGGTCTCTGCTCAGAAGGCATGGTTAACTTAAGGAGCAATCTTTGCCTGATCATGTTAAAGCTGAATTGCTGGATGCTCCCTTAAATCAGGACTGCCTGTTTGGCAACAAGGCTGAGGAAGTTCTTAAAAAGATGGAAAATAAAGCTCTATGTAAACTGTTAAAAGAAATCACACCTGGTACCCTGTCAACAAATTATTTCTGGGAGCAAGCTTGAATACAACTTCCCAGATGGCTTTCCTCACACCAGAGAAACTGATTCTTTTGACAACCTGCTTCAAACAAGTGGCCACAAAAGCCCAGTTATCTGCAAGGCAAATACTGCAAGCCTTGGGGTTCATGGCCTCCTGCGTTCCTCTAATTCCATATGAAAGACTGCATATGGGAAACTGGAATGGCATCTCAAAATCCTATAGTGTCAACATTCACAGGATCTAGAAGCAATGATTCCTGTCATACCTTGCCTATGCCTAGAGTTCCTTTGGTGGGAAGAGGCCTGCCACCGAATCAAGAGACTACCATTCACACTACCCCTTGCCACCCAAACCTTAACAGACTCCTCCAACTATGCATGGGGGGCTCACCTGGAAGGGTAGTGCATTCAGGGCAAATGGAACCCAACTCAAGTGCATCTACACAAATCAAAAGGAAATGTTGGCTGTACAGAATGCTCTGACAGCCTTCAAGGGCCACATTCTTCCAGGACAACTAATGGTAGACGGACAACATCACTGTCATGTGGTACATAAGCAGGGGGTACCCATTCTTACCCCCTCTGCAGACTAGCCATGGCATTGTGGAACACTGCCTTGAGCTACCCAAGTGAATCTACAAGCTCAATTCCTGCCAGGAATACTAAATACACTGGCAGATGGACTAAGCAGAAACCTTATGGACCCACGCAAGCAGAAACTGGAACCAAGGATTTTCAACATGTTGACAAGCAAATGGGGGAGCCCGGATAGACCCCCCCCTCCCAGAACCATCAATTGGAAAAATTTTGCACAAGTATTCCCCACAAACTAGCTTGGAAAGTGGACGCTCTATCCTTCAGCTGGAAAAACCCTATCCGTTTATGCCTCAACTCCTCTGCTCTCCGAAGTACTACTAAAGATCAAACAGGACAATCAAAGGACTATCTTAATTGCACCAGACTGGCCACAACGACACTAGGCTTGGCCCCATGGCACCTGCCTCTGACTCCTTCCCTGTTGTCACAGCAAGAGAACCAGATTCTGCACCCTCGGCTGCAAACCCTGAACCTAGCAGCCTGATAATTACCTAATCTCCTTTACCATCCCTCAGCAAATCGGTGACTTATCATTTTAGAGGCTAGGAGGCCTAGTACTAGAAAATCTTATGCTGCAAAATGGAAAAGATTTTGTACCTGGAACCAATCTCAAGGGATGAGTGCAGCAGTGCCCAATTTACCTCAGATTCTGCAATATTTGAGATGCTTCATAAGGGCCTGTAGTTTCCTCTCAATCCATGCCTCAGCCATTTCAGCTCATTATAACAGAGTCTCTCTTCTCTCACCCTCTGCTCAAGCAGTTCCTCAGAGGGGCCAAACATTTAAGGCCCCCAGGAGAGTGCCAACTCCTGCAACTTTGTCTTGGAGAAACTCACTCTTCCTCCTTTCGAGCCAGTTGCTACCAATCCCTCCTGCATCCCCAAGATGATATCCAGTGTGGTTCTGTCAGTCTCTTCATTTTCCTTCCCCTCAGAACAAAGGGGAACAGATTCTGCACTCCATAGATGTGCACAGACCACTTGGATTCTACTTGGACAGGGCTAAACCTCAAAGGACAGCTGCTGGTGGCATTTGCTGCAGGGACAGAGGGGAAAGCTAGCAATTTCAAAATGGATAGGCCACTGCATTCATTTCTGCTATAAGCACCATGGAAAACCTATCCCACAGGGCATCGGACCCCATTCAACCAGGGCTGCTTCTACCTCTACAGCCTTTCTCAGGGGCGTCCCTACAAGGGACATCCTATAGAAGCTGCTACCTGGGAGATGTTAAGTGTCTCACTGTTGCAGTCATTACATTTGGGTAATCTGCTGGCAGGCTGCCCTCAGTCGGCCTGAATTCCAAAGCTGCATCGGTTGCTATTTCCTCTTCCATGACATCAGGTAGTCTGAGGTGTAAAACAAGCAGTCAACGCCTTTTTCTTTAGTCTTTCTTGCCGCGTGGTGCCCGAAGCAGAAGTATTTTGCAAGTGCCTGTTGACAGACTTTCAGAACCGAAGTCTTCAATAAAGCTAAGTACCCTGTTGGGGAAACTCTTCTTGCTCCATACTGATGTCAGAAAAAGTTAATTGTATTACTTGGGGAAGCAAATGCCTCAAGGATTTCCATTTATACTGTATTCCTTGCCTAGGCCCTGATCGCAACGTGCCTGGCTGCCGGTTTTGTTAGATTTTACCAACCCACTATTAAGCGTCCGTATATTTTTGCCTCTTAAGTATTTTGGAAGCAGATTTAACTACCCAGAAATGTCATTGGATAGCAATCCGAATATCGGAGTACATAAAAAGCACAGTCTAGGTCCAAAACAGACAAAGCTTCTAAGCCGGTCAGTGGTTTGCTGGTACTTCATGAGGTGCTTTCGCAGCCCCTGATGCCTGCTACGTTTTGAGTCGCAGGCCCCTACCGACACCCATGTGGAATCCGGCATGCTGCGAGATGCTCAAAGTATTGGACCTACGGATGGGTCCAGAGCCGCTGAGCAGGCACCGGCTTCTGAGGGTGTATTCAGGCCTCAACATTTTCATATCAGACAGCTGCAAAACCAAAGGCGAAAGCAACTTCTAAAACTAAAAAAAAAAAAATACATGAACCACGTGCACAGGCCTCTATTGATAAAAAAACGATTATCAAAATGGCTGGAGACCTTCTTACCTTGATCAGGGGTTCCCATCCCCCTCCGGGTAAGAGGCCCAGGCAAGACACTGATTATGAATCTTCAGATCAGGAATTATCTATACCTCCCTATGAGGATTCTGATGCAGCAGAGTCTGTACCATCTGCATCACCTCCTGAGGATTATTCATTTGGAGAAACCTTGCATACTTTAAGGGAGCATTTTCACTGGGAGAGTCAAGATTTCTCAATCAAACAAGAGGCTTAGGGATTTCTTCTCCCTCAGCCCCCTGTTTTAGACATTGTGGATGATGTGTTTTCAGAGTCAAGTTTGAACCCTGATTCCTAGTTTGAACCCTGATTCCTTGCCTCCGGCTCCCAGCAAGCCTGACTGATATTACAGGTCCACTGACTCTCAAAATTTTTTTTTTTTTTTTTTTTTTTAGAAACCCTGCTGCTGATTTTGCAGGATCCAAATGGAGTTAAAAGCCTCAGCAGCAAAAAAAATCCTACCCCCTCTGACAGATTCAAGGGCACTGGATAGATGGGGAAAAAAGGTTTACACATCTGCAACCTTGGCAATTAGGGCCTTAAACTGCCGGTTTCATATGCTCAAGTATCAACATGTTAAGGGATTGCTGAAACAGAAAATGATTTCTGAATGTGCAGAAAAGAATTGCAGGAATTGTTGCATGCAGCTGAACAGGTTGGAAAGCCTACTTTGCAATGTGGTTTTGATTCCTTAGAATCCTCCTGCAGGGCTGCAGTTACTGGATCTGTGATTAGGAGGCATGCCTGGTTTAAAGTAACAAAATTTGCCTGATCATGTTAAAGCTAAATTACTAGAAGCACCTTTACAGCATGGTACTCATTTGCTCTTACGGCAGAAGAACAAAGCCGAGTCTATGCAAACTGTAAAAGACTTCTTACAAGTGCAGCCACCAAGATTCAGACACACTGGCCTACAAATATTGGTCTTTTCCTGTGTCAGACAGAGCTCAAAGGGGCAAATCCAGATGCCCTAAGGGTTCCAGATACCAGGTGCAAGATTCATACAGGTCGAAGCAATGGGGGCGCCTCTATCTCCAAATCTGGAGGAGATAAAGTGCAAACCTACAGAAAACGGTCCCAGTGACTTCCCTCTGCCTTCACCAAGCACTTATCTTTTGGCAGCACCCCTGGGGGAAAATTGGCACTTTTTTGCTCACAATTGGCATTTAATAAACCAGGAAATCACAATTGGCATTTAATAAACCAGGAAAAGTGGGTGCTAAACATAGTATCACAGGGATACAGATTCCATTTCCATACACTGCCAATGGTAAACGGTTGGTCAGATCTGCCAAAAAATCAATAGGCAGAGGCACAAACAGGTTACATCCCTCATGGATATGGGGGCCATTCAGTACTGGCTACAGTTTTTACTCAAGACTGTTCTTGGTACCCAGAAAAGACTAGGCCTGACTGCCAATACTGGATTTATCAATTTTTTTGAACACCTACCTGGGCATTCCAAATGTCAAAATGCTGACTTTGCAGCAGCTTCTGCCCAGCTTGGCTGGTGACATACCTAAAAGAGGCATACCTGCATGTCCCAATAAGGCAATCCTGCAGAAGATACTTCAGATTCAAGGCTGGCTTAATGCATTACCAATTCTCTGCACTGCCCTTTGGCTTATCTACTGTGCCCAGGGTGCCTGGCACCAGTGAAAGCATTTTGCAGACAAAGTATACAAATATATCCTTACTTGGTCGACTGTCATTCAAGCAGCGAACAAGGACATTCTTCACCTGGCGTTTGTGAAAAGGCTTCTAACATGCCTAGGGTACACCATAAACAAAGAAATCACAACTGGTACCCTCTCAAAAATAACATTCCTGGCTGCAAGCTTGATTACAGCTGCCCAGATGACTTGCCTCACGCCAGTCAAGCAGAGGCAACTGACTACCTACTTCAAACTGATGGCAACAAAACCCCAGTTATCTGCAGGACAAATTCTGTAGGCTTTGGGTTTCATGGCATCCTGCATCCTACTGATTCCATATGCAAGACTGCATATGAGGAAACGTCAATGGTACCTAAAAAGTTAATGGAGTCAGCATTGTCAGTTTGGAAACAATGGTTCCTCTCATTCCCTGCGTACAACAGGAATTTCTGTGGTGGGCAAAGGCATGTCACCAAAACATGGGACGACCCTTCACTTTACCTCCTGCCAGCCAAACCTTAACAGACGCATCAGATTATGCATGGGGGGGCCCACATGGTGGGAAGATGCATTCAAGGCATGTGGACCCCAAAGCAAGTGCATCTACATATCAACCAGAAAGATGCTAGCTGTTCAAAATTCCCGGACGGCATTCAAGGACTTGCTTCATCCCGGACAACTACTGACAGACTGACAACACCATGGTCATGTACATAAGCAGCAGGGGCACACACTCATATACCCCCTTTGCAGATTAGCCATGGCACTGTGGGACACAGCTTTCACTTACATATACATCTTCAAGCTCAATTCCTGCCAGGAAAAGAAAATACTCTGGCAGATGACTTAAGCAGAAACCTTATGGATCCTCACGAGTGGAAACTAGATCCACAAGTCTTCAGCCTGATAACGAAATGGAGCCCAGACAGGTCTATTTGACTCTCCTCGAAATTACTAGTTGAATTCTGCACAAGGACTTATCACAGACAAGCATGGAAAGTGGGCGCCCTATCCTTCAGTTGGAAAAACCTATCAGTTTACGCCTTTCCTCCTCTGCCTCTTCTTCCCAAGGTCCTCCTAAAAGTCAGACAAGAAAAAACAAAGATGATACTAATTGCCCCGGACCCGCCCCGCCAATACTGGTACACAATCCTAAGGAACTTGTCAGCTTGGATCTTACCTCAAGACCTCCACTATTATCCCAGCAAAACAATCGGATCCTGCGCAATCAACTCCAGACACTGAACCTGGCAACATGGCTGATCATAGTTATACAAACCCCTCTCAGTAAAGTTGTGATGGATGTCATTTTGGACGCGAGAAGGCCTAGTACTAGAAAATCTAATGATGATAAATGGAAGAGATTCTGTGCTTGGGAATCCAGCACAAGGAACTGATGCAGCAGAACCAGATTATTACAATGCTTGACAAAGGCCTATCTTTCTAATCAGTTAAAATTCATGCCTCTGCCATTTCGGATCATTACAATACAGAGCCACCAATCTTTTTTTTTTTATCCTTTACTAAAGCAGTATTTTAGAGGAGCCAAATTTTTAAGGCCTCCTACATCACCAGTACCTGCATGGGACCTCAATTATGTGTTGGAAAAGCTCGCCCTGCCCCCATTTGAACCAGCTGCTACTGCTGATAACGTTCTTATGGAAAACAGCTCTGCTACTAGCAATTACTTCAGCAAGAAGAGTCTCTGAGCTACAGGCCCTCATGGCTGTGGAGCCTTTTATCATATTTTACCCAGACAGGGTTTCTCTCTGAGGACAAGTCCAACATTTTATGCCCAAGGTGGTTTCCAGTGTGACTCTTAACCAAACTAATTTGCCAACTTTTTATCCAAATCCGCAGAACAAGGGGGAGAGAATTCTGCATTCCTTGGACGTACACAAACCGCTAAGATTCTACTTGAGCAGGACTAAAGCTCTTGACCAAAAACTGAGCAATTGCTAGTGACATATGCTGCAGGATCAGAAGGAAAGGCTATATTCAAAGCAGACTATTTCAAAAGTGGATAAGCCACTGTATTAGTTTCTGCTTACACCATGGTAAACCTGTGCCCAGGGGCATTGGGTCTCATTCCACCAGAGCTGCAGCTACATCAGCAGCCTTTCTCCAGAGGAGTACCAACCAAGGACATTCTAGAGGCTGCTACTTGGAGTTCTGTTCACACCTTTACAAAGCATCATCACTTGCCTCAACACTTAAGTCCAGGGCAGGCTTTGCCACTGCAGTTTTGCAGGGACTTGTAGCCGCACCTAATCCGGTTTAGCTCCAGCCTCCCAACCATAGCTTTGGGATTCTACCCAAATGTAATTTTTATTATTATTTATTTATTATATTTATTATATTATATATATTATAATTATATTTATTTATACACAAATGTAGATGTTGGTGTATTCACTGTTGCAGTCCAGGTTACCCACCTGCCCTTCCCCCCTTTCATTCTGGAGTTTCTTTCTTTCTCTATCTTCTACAAGCTATGTGTTTGCGTGTAGATCAAGGTAAAGTTTATATTGATGCATGTATGTACATATACATTTTTGTGTATATATCTATATATCTATATATGTATCTGTGTGTATAATATATATATATATATATATATGCATAATCTATATAATATATGTATGTGTATATGTATATGTGTATATATGAATGTGTGTGTTTGTGTATGTGTGTGTGTGTGTGTGTGTATATATATATATATATATATATATATATATATATATATATGTATATATGTATATATATATATATATATGTATATATATATATGATGTGTATATTATGTATGATATATGTGTATATATATATATATATATATATATATATATATATGTATATATGTGTATGATATATATATGTATGTATGATATATACATATATATGCATGTTACATGTATGATATATGCATGTTACATGTATATGATATATGTATGTGTATGATATATGTATATGATATATCATATACATATATACATGTATGATATATGTATAGATGTGTGTGTATATATGTATATTAGAGAGGTGTGTGTGTGTGTCTCATCTGGGACAAGATAAACTAAAGAAAATGGCGTCTGCTGATTGTTTCATACCCCTGACGTCATGGAAGAGGAGACTGCAACCGACGCAGGACTCAATTTCTGTACACACTTACCAAGTGTTATTTGCCAATTTTCTCTAAATCCAGAGCTTGTCTTGCAGGGCCTTATAGCTTGTCCTAATTCTTAATTCCTCCACCCAACCTTGGCTTGGGGAATCTACCCAAATGTAATGACTGCAACAGTGAAACACTAAACATAGTTCATTTGTGTACACTTACCATAAATGTAGATGTTGGTGTATTCACTGTTGCCGTCTGTTACCCTCCCACCAGCCCCCTTTCTTCTTTTGGCTATACCTCTACTCACTATGCTCCAAAAATCTTTGGTATATTTGCTTTGTTGGAGGTATATCCTTGTATTATAGATTTAATTGCTTCACATTAGGGGGCACCTGACAACTGGGGCAAGAAAAACTGAAGTAATGGTGTCTGCTGCATGTTTTATACCCCTGATGGCCTGACATCCTGGAAGAAGGGACAGCAACCTACGCAGGACCCAAGACTTTGTTAATCAGGCCAGCTGAGGGCTACTGCAAAGCAGATAACCCAAATGTAATGACTGCAACTGTGAATACACTCTAGCATCTGCATCTATGGTACTGTACTTTCCTTCACTTCCAGTGATTGCCAGCTGCCTGACATCCCCATCTCCTGTTCGTGAAATTCTTTGGCATCACACAAACCTTCCACTAAAAGTTTATTCTAGTAAATGGACTAGGATGTCCTTCAAGGATGCATCTGCAGTCCTAACAAATGGGTTGTCCTGGCCTCAGGCAGCCCTTCGGTCGGCCAGATTCCAAAGTCTGGGTCTGGCCTCGGCTGATGTTGCACTTCACCCGACGTCATAGCTGCAGTTCTTCGGGTATAAAGGCATCAGCCGACACCATTTTCCCCAGTCTTTCTTGCCGCGTGGCGCCCGAAGCAGAAGCTGTTCACAAGTGCCGGTCGGTCAGAACCAGAGATTGCTACTACCGAAGGCTTCTAAAAAGCTAAGTACCCCGTTGGGGACTCTTTCTTGCCTCAGCCGATGTCAGAAAAAGTGAATAACTGTTTAACTTGTGGGAAACAAATACCTCAAAGATTTCCACTCTTACTGCCTACCTTGTTTAGGCCCAGACCACGACGTAGCAGCTTGTCTAGCCTGTGCTTCCTTCAACCGGCCGACACTTAGACGTCGGTCGGAGTTTGCAGAGGAGTTTTTCGGCTCCGCTTTTGCTTATATCATGCCGTCGGAGACTCCGACTTCACATTTAGCTAAAAAGTGCAAGGAAAAGGACCGACACTCGCGGTCCGTGGTTTCGGCCAAAACCGCGGTTAAGCCAACCGCGAGTGTCTCTGTTTCGGCTGAAACAGAGTCTGCGGTTCTTCCTTCGGCCGAAAGCATGCCTCCTACTACCGAGGCCTCTTCCAGCATGGCTGAATCTGCTACTGAAATTCCACCTGCTATTACAGTTTCTCAGGATTTATCAGATACTATCCCCCTAGATGTATCTACTCCTGCACGTGGAGCTGCTAGGCCCCCTGCATCCATGTCAATTAAGGCTTTTGCCAGGGCTAAAGCAGGTAAATCTTCAAAGGCCGTGCCTACTAAAGCCCCCTCTCACAGGCCTAGCTCTAGTACTCAAATGCTTAGTCTAGCAGAGGATCTCATTTCTTTGATCAGGGGATCCCAGTCTCACCCTGACAGGGCCTCACCCCCCTCCAGAGAAGAGGCCTAGAGCAGAGCCCCCTGAGCCAGTTTCTACTGATTACTCCTCAGATGATTCAGAAAATACAAACCCTCCTGAGGGCCCTTATCCTCCATATGAGGACTCTGATGCAGAAGACTCAATTCCTTCTGCCTCTCCTCCTGAGGAATTTTCTTTTGGGGAAACCTTACATGCTATGAGGGAACAATTTCAATGGCAGGGCCAGGATTTTTCAGACTCTAGGAAAAGGCTTAGGACCTTTTTGCATTTGCCACAGCATAGGCCTTTAGCCATTCCTCCAGTACTTACAGTTGTGGATGATGCATTTAATGATGCTTGTACTGCTCCTGATTCACTTCCTCCGGCCCCTGCTAAGGCCGACAGATACTACAGGGTTCCGGACACACATTATCACTTGTATAAGGCTCCTTTTGCAGATCCTGAAACTATTTCACAGGGCCCCAAGGCTGTAGCAGCTACCTCTGCCAAAACCCTCCCTCTGAAAGGGAATCTAGGGCCTTAGAGAGATGGGGTAAAAAAGTTTATACTTCTGCTACTCTTTCGGCTAGGGCCTTAAACTGTCAATTCCACATGATTCAGTATCCGGAATTTGTTAGATCAGTTAACTAAAAATCTGTCCTCTCTTGAACCTTTGGACCGAAAGTCTCTTAAAGACATGGTACATAACATTCAGCAGGTCAGTAATCCTTCCTTAAAATGCGGCTATGATGCACTGGAGGCTTCCTTTAGATCAGCTATGACTGGTACAGTGATCAGAAGGCATGCATGGTTAAAAGAGCAGTCCTTACCAGACCATGTAAAATCAAAGCTCAATGTGTTTGGCTCCCCTGCACAGCAAGTGCTGAAGAAGGTGGAAGAGAAAGCAAAATCCAGCCACCAAGGTTTAGTAGGAACTGGCCTTCCAAGAATTGGTCCTTTCCAGACACCACCAGAGCACAGAGAGGCAGGAATAGGTGCCCAAGAGGCAGAGGTCAATCCAGAGGTGCCTACCGGGGACGTCAGTGGCAGCCTAACAACCAGCGAAGTACTGCCACAGATCCAACCACTACCACTTCCACAGGACAATCACAGTGACTTGGCTCTGAAACCGCCTACCAGGGAACAACTAGAAGCACCCTTATGCGGAAAGTTAGCCTTATTTTCAGTAAACTGGCATTACATTACAGGAGACAAATGGATTTTACAGACAATAGACAAAGGTTACAGGTTTCACTTCCATACTCTACCAAGGAAGAGAGGAATGCCAAACCTACCTCCAAATCAAAAGACAAACGCTCTACAACAAATAGACCACTTAATAAGGATGAGAGCTATAGAAAAGGTACTGTCTATGGAACAAGGGCAAGGATTTTACTCCAGACTTTTCCTGGTGCCAAGAAAGGAAAACCAATGGAGACCTATTCTCGACCTGTCCGCTCTGAACACATATCTCATTGTTCCAAAATTCAAGATGCTGACCCTACAGCAGCTTCTTCCCATGCTGGGCAAAGCTGGGCAAGGAGTCTTGGCTGGTGACTCTGGATCTCAAGGAGGCATACCTGCACGTCCCCATACGACCAAATTGCAGAAGATACCTCAGATTTTGTGCAGGATCAGAGCATTATCAATTCTCAGCATTGCCTTTTGGCTTATCTACTGCGCCCAGAGTATTCACGAAATGCCTGGCATCAGTAATTGCTCATTGCAGACTTCAGGGAATTCTAATTTATCCATACCTGGACGACTGCCTGTTACAAGCGGACAGCAAAGACAAATTAACAAAAGATTTGAAAGGTTATTCACCTGCTGCAAGCCCTGGGATACACAATCAACACAAAAAAGTCAAGGCTGATACCATCCCAAAGGATAACCTTCCTGGGTGCAGAACTGAACAAAAACCAGATGGCATTCCTCACAGCAGAAAAACAGAAGCAGCTACCACTCTATTTCATGGCATTAACTACGCAGAACCAGCTTACAGCAAGGAAAATCCTGCAAGCCCTGGGTTACATGGCATCCTGCATAATATTAATTCCACATGCCAGACTACATATGAGGAAGTTACAATGGTACCGGAGGAATTTATGGTCTCGGCACAAGCACAGCCTAGAAACCCAAATTCCAATAATTCCATGCCTGAAGCAAGAATTCCAGTGGTGGGCCCAGGCCTGTTAATTGAACAAAGGACTGCCCTTCCACAGGCCTCACCCAAGCCAGACCATCACCACGGATGCCTCAGACCTCGGTTGGGGGGCACACATGGTGGACAAATGCATACAAGGCTTATGGACTCAAGACCAGATGAACCTACACATAAACCAAAAAGAGATGCTGGCAGTAAAACAGGCAATTCAGACAATTTCTTCAACAGGGTCATTTGCTGATAAGGACGGACAACACCACAGTTATGTGGTATATCAACAAACAGGGAGGCACACATTCATATCCTCTGTGCCGGATGGCAATGGACCTCTGGAATGTGGCCCTGAGCCTCAACATTCAGCTCCAAGCCATATTTGTGCCAGGAAAAGAAAATATACTGGCAGACATCTTAAGCAGAACCACCACGGATGCCCACGAATGGATGCTGCATCCAGACATCTTCAAAACCATCACAAGGAAATGGGGACAACCATAAATAGACCTGTTCGCATCCCCACACAACCACCAATTGGAAAAATTCTGCACAAGGACATACCACCCACTTGCTTGGAAGGTGGACTCACTATCCTTCAGTTGGGAAAACCTGACAGCATATGCATTCCCACCTCTTCCTTTGATGCACAAAGTGCTACTGAAGATCAAAGAAGATCACCCGAGGATCATCTTGATTGCTCCAGATTGGCCGAGGCAACATTGGTACCCACTACTGAGGAGTATGTCCTGGGAACACGCATGGCCTCTACCCCTACTGCCTCTACTGCTAACACGGAACAAATTCAAAATCCTGGCTGCTTGGAACATTACATAAGGAAAAATAACCCAGATTTATCTCAAAGGGTTAAAGATATTATCTTGGAGGCTCGCAGACCCTCAACAAGGAAAAATTATTCAGCAAAATGGAAAAGATCTCATTTGGAGTGCAACAAAAGGAGTGGAGGCATCACTGCCAAACATAGCTAACATCCTGGAATACTTAGCAGAGCTTTTCCACAATGGTCTGTCTTACTCCTCCATTAAGATTCATGCATCAGCAATTTCAGCAGAATACAACATGGATCCTCCAGTCTTTTCTCAACCTCTACTCAGACAGTTTCTCAGAGGAATTAAAAATGTAAAGCCACCAAGGAAACCACCATTGCCTACTTGGGACTTGAACTTTGTGTTAGAAAAATTGACACTCCCCCCTTTTGAACCAGCAGCAACAGCAGAATTACAGTACTTGTCTTGGAAAACTGCATTCCTGCTTGCAATCACTTCAGCTAGAAGGGTTTCTGAATTACAGGCATTAATGGCAGTACAGCCCTTCCTTATCTTCCATCAGGATAGTGTGTCCATGAGAACTAATCCTACCTTTATGCCAAAGGTGGTCTCCAGGGTATCATTAAACCAAGCAATACACCTACCAACATTCTTCCCCAACCCGCAGAACAGGGGGGAAAGATTGCTACATACCTTGGATGTACACAGACAATTGTGCTACTACCTGGACAGAACCAAGAACAATAGAAAAACTGACCAGCTTCTGGTAGCATATGCAACAGGAATGGAAGGAAAAGCAATTTCAAAACAGACAATCTCAAAATGGATAAGAAATTGCATTAGATTTTGTTACTCTTCATGGAAAGGCAACTCCAGAAAACATCAGACCTCACTCCACAAGGGCTACAGCCACTACTACAGCTTTCTTACGAGGAGTGGCTACCAAAGACATTTTAGAGGCTGCTACTTGAGCTCCGTGCATACATTTGCCAAGCATTATAATCTGCCTTTATACTCCAGATCCTGAGCAGGTTTTGCCACTGCTGTTTTGCAAGGGATCTTAACTACACCATAAAACTTAGTGCCTCCTCCCCCAGTTTGGCTATGGTATTCTACCCATTTGTTAGGACTGCAGATGCATCCTTGAAGGACGTAGTACAGTTTTGTACCTACCATAAATGTAGATGTCCGAGAGGTATGCATCTGCAGTCAGGATTGCCCACCCTCCTTCCCTCTGTGGTACTCCTAGGGTGTTTGCCCATCTTGTAGCTAGCTGGGGGAATCTATTATGGTGTATTTGTTTGTATATATGTATATACATGTTTATTTCTATTTGCTCTCTATTGTTTGGAAACATTTGCATTTATCCAAATTTAGCCTTCCTAGAGGGCACCTGGGGCAAGAAACAGAGGAAAATGGCGTCGGCTGATGCCTTTATACCCGAACTGCAGCTATGACGTCGGGTGAAGTGCGACATCAGCCGAGGCCAGACCCAGACTTTGGAATCCGGCCGACCGAAGGGCTGCCTGAGGCCAGGACAACCCATTTGTTAGGACTGCAGATGCATACCTCTCGGACATCTACATTTATGGTAGGTACAAAACTGTACTTTCTCTCTTTAGGCCAAAGATCAGAATTTGGGCATTTTCTTTCTTGCCTGTTCAAACGATCCTACAATATCTGAATACTCTCTGCATGCAGGAGCCTTAGCTTCGATCACTGTACATTTAGCAGTTATCGCCATTTTTCATAATGGTCTTTATTTCTTTAGTTATGTCACACGCCTATGCATGACCTTTTTGAAAGGAGTATTAATGTCAAGCCTCCCTTTGAACCCTGGGATTTGACTTTGGTACTTCAGTCTCTCTCAAGTTCTCCTTTTGAGCCATGTGATTTTGTTTTGTTATGGAAAACCTTACATGATCTTCGTGTTTCACTGTTGTAGTCATTACTTTGGGTAATCCTGCTGGCAGGTGGCCCTCAGTCGGCCTGAATTCCAAAGTCCTGGGTCCTGCGTCTGCCTGCTTCGGATCTGAATTTCGAACTCAAATCTAAAGTCTTCTATAAAGCCAAGTACCCCGTTGGGGAAACTTCATTTTTTTCTTGCTCCAGAACAGATGTCAGAAAGTTAATCTTGTGGGAAGCAAATACCTCATAAGGACTTTCATTCTTACTGTATTCCTAGCCTAGGCCCCGATCATAACTTTCTGGGTTGTCTGTTTTGTGCTAGATTTAAGCAACGCACTATTAAATGTCGGTATGATTTTGCTTTTGAACTATTTTGGACGCAGGTTTAAATTATCCAGAAATGTCTGAAAGCCATCCGACTACCGGAGTACACAAAAACGCAGAGAGAGATACCAGAGGCCCAAAACTTCTGGCTTCTAAGCCAGTCACCAGTTCTCAGTGAGGCGCTTTAGCAGCCCCCTGACTACTGCTACTCTAGAGTCGCAGGCCGCTACAGACTACCACATTGAGTCGGCCATGCCGCTGGAAACTAAGGTATTGAGGCCTCTGGCACTAATCCTTCAGATGGGTCAGGAGCTGTTGAGCAGCCACCAGCTTCTGAGGGTGTATTGAGACCCAAGCATCTATACATTAAACAGACTTCAAAGTCTAAGACTAAAGCTCCTTCAAATGCAAAGAAGCAAAGTCAAGAGCCATGTGGACAGGCCTCCGGAACGCTTACTTTGTAATGTGGTTTGTTTTGATTCTTTAGAGGCCTCCTGCAGGGCCTCAGTTACAGGTTCTCTAATTAGAAGGCATGCTTGGTTAAAGGAACAAAATTTGCCTGAACATGTTAGTTAAATTATTAGGTGCACCTTTACAGCATGATACTTTGTTTGGTGTTAAGGCAGCAGAGGTGTTAACGAAAATGGGAGGACAAGGCTAAATCTATGCAAATGGTCAAAGATTTCTTAAGTACAGCCACCTAGGTTTAGTAGACACTGGCCAACAAAGAATTGTTCCTTTCCTGTCAGACCTCAAAGGGGCAGGCCCAGACACCCTAGAGGCAGATCCCAGGTGCAAGGTTCATACAGGTCAAAGCAGTGTGGTGCTACCTCCAAAAGTGGAGAAGACAAATCACAACCTTACAGGAAGCAGCCCCAATGACTTCCCCCTGCCTGCACCAAGCACTCCTTACCTGGCAGCACCCTTAGGGGGGAAATTAGCACTTTAAAATTGGCACATTATAACCCAGGACAAGTGGGTTCTAAATATCGTGTCACAAGGCTACAAGTTCCATTTCAATACCCTGCCAAAGGCAAATGGCTGGCCAGATCTGCCAAAAATCAATGGGCAGAGGCACAAAGACAAGTCTCACCCCTCCTGGACATGGCCATTCAAGTGCCAGAGCAATGATTTTACTCTACTGTTAGTGCCCAGAAAGGACAAGGCCTGGAGGCCAATACTGGACCTATCTATTCTGAACACATACCTGGATATAACAAAATTCAAAATGTTGACTTTGCAGCAACTTCTGCCCATGTTGGGCAAGAATGCTTGGCTTGTAACTTTAGACCGAAGAGGCATACCTGCATGTCTCCGACAAATATGCAAAAGATACCTCAGATTCAAGGCTGTCTCAGTGCATTACCATACCTCTCAACCTGGAAACCTCAAAAATCTGGACAAGGCCCATGAAAAATGGGTACAAATCTGTACACTAACAAAGTTTGCATCCATAATTATGTAACCCCGCCCACTCCACGAATTGTGGGATACCAACTTTCAAATGCAAACTGAAGAACAGACAACCAAGATATGGCACCAAAGTCCCCCCTGCAGCCATTCCTATGTCCCATTACCTGGCTATTTCATCCCATTTACCATAAACACCAATGTGTGCATACTGTTTTACTTCTACAATGATTTCGTTTTATTTTTACACTTTATAAGCACAATGCACAAACACCAATAGATCTCTGTTAAACAAAGCAGTACTGTCTCAATGAAAATAGAGTTGGCATTAAAACTTCTCTGCTCTTGAAACTCATTCATTAAAATAGCATTGAAATCTACACCACATCCAAAGAAAATGCATCTGGCCAGTGGTGGATAAAGATTGCCTTTGTGCTGTTTTCAAATCATTATTCCCGTGCACACAAAACAAACATACATGTGTTCTTGGGATACACCTTCTTGACTTTAGTGTATAATACAGCAAACTTTTGATCTGAAGTAGGAAGTTCATTTGTCAGAAACCTGTGGGTCTTGGATCCGATATCGGATCCGAGCCGGCAACTTGTTTCAAGCTAATGGATCAGAGCTCCTAGCTCCTTCCTTCACCCATAATCCCCTGCTTAACCCTCCATGACCTCAGATCTAGTTTGCTGCGCTTGTGGATGGCTGGATCCTTTTGAGCTCGTCGGCTAAGTGGAATTTTACTGCATTTTTACTGTTTTTCCTGTCAAAATTTTCCTTTTTTTTTAGTTAAATAAGTGTGTATGTGTTAGGTTCCCTTATTATTTTTACTTAGTTTCCCCTCCCTTCGCTGGTCGTTACTGTGTGCGTGTGTGTTTTTGGGGCCTGTGTGTGTAGTTTTTTCTTTAAAAAATGGCTGAAGCCCCAAAAGCCATATTTTCTAAATGTACCGAGTGTGGCCATAAGCTCTCCCCGGCTGATGACCACACTCGGTGCGTTCAGTGCCTTGGGGTTGAACACCTTACCTCAGGCTGTACCATCTGTGCAGCGTTCAACCCCAGGGCGCTGAAAGAGCGGAGGTCGAAGCTGGTCCTAGCGGGACTTTTACCCCCCCCCCCCCCCCCCCGGACTCTGCTTCTGCTGCTCCTGTGGCTCCACCACAGCCTGTGGTTGCTGCCACTCCTGCCCCCCTGCCTCCGTCCGGGCCTCAAACTCCCGCTTAAGTGTCGGAGGACAGGGAGGCCAGGAGGGAGAAACTGAGGGAGAAGCACCACAAGTGGTGGGCCGAGACCTCCGTTTCGGCCCCGCCAGCTAAGTGGGCTTCTCCCTCCACTGTTTCTAGGTCTCCTCTGCTCCGATCCCCTTGTTTCTCCCCGGGGCCCGAGGAGGAGGAGACCCAATCTCTGTCTAGGTCAGAGGCGGCATTCCAGGCCTGCCTCGGTGGCCTCTTCAAGATGTACCTTCAGTATGTCCGATGCAGACTTGGGCCGGATGATGCAAAGATTCATCCAGGCCCAGCTGCAGATGGGAGTCCTCTTGCCCCCCCCCCCCCCTCTGGGGAGGAGCTAAACACCCTTTTTCCATCCTATTGCTCCTTCTCTGACCCGCTATCCGGGTTTGGAGCCGAGCAGCGTTGGAGCCGGGGGTGGGTCGGCGCCGACAGTACTTGGTACTTCGGACCAGACCCTGCCCTCGAGCCTGTCGGATCCGATCTCTCTGAGCCGTGGTCAGAGCTTCGGATCAGGGGGATTCAGTGTGCCTTTGGCTCCGTCCAGGTCTGAGCCCACTGGTCCCTCAGATCCGATGGTCTCGGCGCCGGCTCCGATCCCTTCATCGGATCAGAGTGGGAGCAGACTCTCGGATCCAATAGAGAGTGGCTCTCTCTCGGCCTTCGATGTTGTGGAGAGAGCTCTGTTGAGAGCATCCGGACCACCAGTCCTTGCATCGGCTCCTCCCTGCACTCCCTCTCTGCTGGGCCAGGCTTTCATCACTCTGCCAAAGGGACAGGCTGCTTCGATGTCACAGATGGTTGCATTGGAACCAGATGTTGCTGGCGAGGCCTCCTCGGACAGCCCCCCCCACCCCCCCGAGGAAGTTCCCCAGAAGCATAAGTGCAAAAGGAGGCACGTGGACTCCCCGGAGTCCTTAACCGAGGACACAGACTTGGAGGAGGGGAAGGCTCCCCAAGATTGCCCCCCGAGGAAGTCTCCTTTGGAGACCTCATGGAGATGCTGAGGATCAGAGGTTGGGTGGTCTGCCCCCAAGTCTTCCTCTGACGAGTCCGTGTTTCTGGAGGCATTTGAGGCAGGCCCGTCTACCTCTTGGGTGTCCCCTCCGGCTGACCCCCTGGTGGACCTCATTACCACCAGGGTGTGCAAGGATCCAGACACCATGGAGCCAATACCGAAATGCCCGGATAGAATTCTTAGCCCCCCCCTTAGACCGGTCACATTGGAGTAAGGGGCCCCCCGTAGATGCCATGTTGACGGCGGCAGCCACGAAGAGGGAATTGGCTCAGGAGAGCCCCTCTGTCCATCCACAGAGCAGAGAGTCCCGTTTGATGGGCCGCTTGGGGAAGCGAGTTTTTAGTTCAGCGACCTTCTCTGTAAGGTCTCTGGCACATGTCATCAGGATGCAGTGGGATCTTATCAAAGAATATGCTGCATCCCCCCCCTGAGTCCATGTCTGAGGATGACAAATTGTACTCCACCCGAATGGCCACTATGAGATCAATTTCAAACACCTCTATGCGGCTATTGTCCCACGCCACAGAGGGAGCTGCTAGGGCTAGCGGAGCAGGCCTAGTCATGAGACGTCAGGCCTGGCTCCGTCATTGCGATTTCACAGAGCCCTTTAAAGCGTCCTTCGCAAACGCCCCTTTTGATGGTTCTGCCCTCTTTCGCAAAACTGTTTGAGACGCTTGTCCAGAGCAAGAAGGACGGGAAGACTTCTGCCGTCTGAGCCCGCTTCTCTGCTCCCCAGCGCTCCTTTTCGAGGAACCAAAAGGGTCAGAAGATGTGGTTCTGAAAATCACAACATTCCCATCTCGCCCCGGACAATCAGTCCTACCGTGGCAGAGGAGGACCGGGAGGATGTCGCCCCAGGGGCAGAGGGGCTCTGAGAAACTTTGGGTCCAGAGAACCTTTCTCTGAACGGCCTGCGTAGCAGCCCTGAGGGGTTGCCCGGCTGCTCCACTCAGGCAGTCGGGGGGTGCTTCTCGACACCTAGCGGCATGGGAGTCAATCACAACAGACCGCTGGGCACTTCGCATTATATCCAGAGGGTACACAATAACATTACTCCATGTCCCCAAATCCAGGAACCTCCCCGATGTACCACCCAGAGGGAGGCCGCAGCTGCAGAAATTCAGCAGCTGTTAAGAGCCATCCAGTCCGTCCCCAAAGACCAACTCGGATTAGGGTTCTACTCCAGGTTCTTAAAAGACGGGGGACTTGAGACTGATCCTAGACCTTTCCCGCTTGGACCGAGCCTAGACCTTTTGAACCTGTCAGTAACCAAAGATTCCCAATGGTCACTCTTCAATCTATTCTCCCCCTTTTAAGGGAGAACGATTGGATGTGCTCCATAGACCTCAAGGATGCATACTACCACATTTTAATGGACAGACTATCCAGGAGGTTCCTTCGCTTCTGGCTGGGGGCCAGTCACTATCAGTTCAGGGTCCTTCCCTTTGGCCTCACCACAGCCCCCAGGGTGTGTACCAAGGTATTAGCAGTGATTGCGGCCCACCTGAGACTCCAGGGAATATAGGTCTTTCCATACCTGGACGACTGGCTCCTGAGTGCACCAACAAGGCATCTACTGTGCTTAGCCAGAGACTTCTTCCTCTCTCTAGCCCCACAGTTAGGCATTACTATCAACCTCGACAAATCCTGTCTGGCTCCAAAGCAGGTCATAGAATTCATAGGCGCCAGAATAGACACCAGAGAGTTGCGAGCCTTCCCAACTCCCGAGAGAACCCGGAACCTACAACTCCATGTGCGGGCTATCCTCCAATCAGAGACTTCACCCGCGGAATTGGTCCTGAGGGCACTAGGCTCCATGGCGGCAGCTATCACACTCCTATGCGCCTGTTTGAACATGCGGGTACTACAATGGACTCTTCTAGTGCAATGGTCTTTTCTATCCCTTCCTTTCCGCCACCCCATTGCTATCAGCAAGGCTTGCAGGAGGGTGCTACTATGGTGGCTCCAAGACTTGAACCTCCATACGGGCCGTCCCTTCTGCACCTCTCCCCCTCTCGCCGTGGTGACCATGGACGCTTCCCGCCTCGGGTGGGGGGAGGGCATTATTCGGGCAGGACAGTCCAAGGCACGTGGAACGAGAGAGACCTCCCTGCATATCAACGTTCTGGAGATGAGAGCGGTGCTGTTTGCGTTGCAAGCACTTCAGGACTTCCTCCCCATAGGAACGATTGTTATCCAGCCAGACATGTCGGTGGTCTGGTACATCAACAAACAGGGGGGTACCCAGATCTTGCCCTCTATGCCGCGAAGCCATGAGAGTGTGGGAATGGGCGATCGCCTCCAACCGCTTTCTAATTGCAACGCACATTCCGGGGAGGGCCAACATCCTAGCGGACAAGCTCAGTCGCACCCTTCTTACCCCGTATGAGTGGTCTCTCAATCCACTAGTAGCGAAGCAGATATTCGCAGCTTGGGGGCAACCCTGCTGCGATCTTTTTGCGTCTCCATCAAACACCAAATGTGGCAATTTCTTCGCTCTAATCCCCCCTCCAGGAGAAACTCCAAGAGACGTTCTGGTGCATGCTTGGTCACCCGGTCTACTCTATGCCTACCCTACTCTACCACTAATGCTACAACTCTTACAGAAAGCCTCACTGTTGGGGAGCAGGATGATCCTCATTGCCCTATTCTGGCCTCTGCAAATTTGGTTCCCTTATCTGTGGTCTCACCTAGTGAATCCCCCTTGGATTCTGGATCCCAGTCCAGATCTAATCTCCCATCCGTCGAACTTACCGACCCCAAACCTGGACAATCTGAAACTGACAGCTTGGTTGCTCCAGTTCCACTCTTAAGTTAGGACTCCCGGTATCCCTTCACCAGTCAAAGCCATCCTTGTGGCAGCGCATAAGCCCTCCACCAGGTAAGTGTATTGCAGTAAATGGAAACGTTTTTCCATTTGGGCGGAGCATCATGAGCTAGATCCCTTTACGGCTCCCCTTCCATCCATTTTAGACTTCCTAACTGAACTCTTTCAGGAAGGCGCTAGTTCAACTGTCAAAGTGCAATTGGCAGCCCTATCACTTTACCACGTGGGACATGATGCAGGGCCTTTGTCGGCCAAATTGTGTAAAACCTTTCTCAAGGGCACCTTTTTACTTGGACCCCCTGTAAAAGAAGCCGTGCCACCCTGGGATCTTACACTAGTTCTTCAAGCCTCGTCTGCTCCACCCTTTGAACCCGCTGCTTCAGTAGATCTCAAATTCTTGTCATGAAAAACGGCATTCCTTGTCACTTCAGCAAAAAGTGTCGGAGCTTCAAGCTCTCTCGGTGAAGCCTCCTTACCTGATCTTTCACCCAGATAGTGTACCTCAGGATCAATCCTTCCTGTCTTCCCAAAATAACATTGGAAGCTAACCTAAATCAATCCATAATCTACCAGTTTTCTTCCCTAAATATCAAAATAAAGGAGAATGCAAGCTGCACTCATTAGATGTTCATAGGCGGCTTTGCTTCTATACTCATAGGACAGCTGGCCATAGACAATCCGGCCAGCTTTTAGTTTCCTTTGCCAAATTTAACTTGGGGAAAGCTATCTCAAATGTATCCTTATCACGCTGGATTTCTCAATGTATCATATTGGCGTATCAAGCCTCGGGTAGACCCACACCCGAAGGAGTTCGTGCCCATTCCACCCGCTCCATTTCTACCTCTGCGGCCTTCAAGTCTAGAGTTCCATTGGATGATATTTGTTCTGCAGCCACTTGGGCTTCATCTCATACCTTTATTAACCATACAAACTAGACGTGCTTTCTAGAGGGAGATCATCCTTTGGCTCTGCAGTGCTTCGTAATATCCTTCCATGATGGCCACCCAAGTTGCAGGTAGCTGGGGACTCTGTCCCACAGGTTGCTGACGAATGAACTTCCTACTTCAGATTTAGAAGTTATGTCCTCACCATAACGTTCCATCTGAGTAGGTAGTTTCATTTGTCTGCAACCACCACCACCCCCCCTCCTTCCCCCTGGCCGCCTTCAGATCTACTGGTAGTTGGATACCATTTTGTTGGGTATATATTGACGGGCAAACTCTATCTGAGGTCATGGAGGGTTAGCAGGGGATTATGGGTGAAGGGAGGAGCTAGGAGCTCGGATCCATTAGCTTGAAACAAGTTGCTGGCTCGGATCCGATATCGGATCCATGACCCACAGGTTGCAGACAAATGAAACTACCTACTCAGATGGAACGTTATGGTGAGTACATAACTTCTAATTATACAGAGAGCGCACATTTTAAATTTGTTTGAACAGTAGGCAATAAAACAAAATGCATGAATCGGTAACGACAAAACTGCCCAATTCAGTAGCACAACATTAGTGTAAGGCATAGGCATTTTGCACAGCTTCTTGCACTCCTTTTCAATTTTTTTTTTTGGGGGGGGGGGGCAAAAGGCCAAACACCAGGGACACATTTTAAACATTGCTTGTATAATTTTGGAAAGTTGCTAGAATAAAATGTTACCACCATGCATTTCACTGGCAAGTTTTGAACTCTGACGCCGTGCACTACAGTCAGAGCAACATAACATTATGCCAAATAAGCAACTTGTTTCCTGAAGGATAGGAAGACAAACTTAAATGGCCATCATTTAGTGACTTTAGTTCTAACTGTCACCATAGTTCTCAACTTCTTAGCACAAAAAAACTAGACAAGCCAATAATGGGGGGAATACAGCCTCATTAGGGGGCACATTTCAAATAGTAATGTTTTAAACTTAGAACATTATTTTCTTTGTATAATAAGTAATGACAACTGCCCAATTCAAAACATTTCCATCATAAGTCTATTTACTCTCTCCCTCCCCCTCTCTCTTTCTTTCTCTCTCTCTCTCTTTCTTTCTTTCTTTTTCTTTCTCTCTTTCTTTCTCTTCTCTTTCTCTCTCTCTCTCTCTCTCTCTCTCTCTCTCTCTCTCTTCCCTCTCTCTCTCTCTCTCTCTCTCTCTCTCTCTCTCTCTCTCTCTCTCTCTCTCTCTCTCTCTCTCTCTCCCACTCTCTCTCTCTCTCTCTCTCTCTCCCTCTCTCTCTCTCTCCCACTCTCTCTCTCTCTCTCTCTCTCTCTCTCTCCCTCTCTCTCTCTCTCTCTCTCACTCTCTCTCTCTCTCTCTCTCTCTCTCCCACTCTCTCTCTCCCTCTCTCTCTCTCTCTCTCTCTCTCTCCCACTCTCTCTCTCTCTCTCCCACTCTCTCTCTCTCTCTCCCACTCTCTCTCTCTCTCTCTCCCGGCTCTCTCTCTCTCTCTCTCTCCCTCTCTCTCTCTCTCTCTCTCTCTCTCTCTCTCTCTCTCTCTCTCTCTCTCTCTCTCTCTCTCTCTCTCTCTCTCTCTCTCTCTCTCTCTCTCTCTCTCTCTCCCCTCTCTCTCTCTCTCTCCCCTCTCTCTCTCTCTCTCCCCTCTCTCTCTCTCTCTCTCTCTCTCTCTCTCTCTCTCTCTCTCCCACTCTCTCTCCCACTCTCTCTCTCTCCCACTCTCTCTCTCTCTCTCTCTCTCCCTCTCTCTCTCTCTCTCTCTCTCTCTCTCTCTCTCTCTCTCTCTCTCTCTCTCTCTCTCTCTCTCTCTCTCTCTCTCTCTCTCTCTCTCTCTCTCTCTCCCTCTCTCTCTCTCTCTCTCTCTCCACTCTCTCTCTCTCTCTCTCTCCCGGCCTCTCTCTCCCTCTCTCTCTCTCACAGCGCTCTGTCTCTCTCTGTCTCGGCTCTCTGTCTCGCTCTCTGTCTAAGCTCTCTGTCTGTCTCTGTCTCTAAGCTCTGTCTCGCTCTGTCTCGCTCTGTCTCGCGCGCTCTGTCTCGCTCTGTCTCGCTCTCTGTCTCGCTCTCGCTCTCTGTCTCGCTCTCGCTCTCTGTCTCGCTCTCGCTCTCTGTCTCGCTCTCGCTCTCTGTCTCGCTCTCGCTCTCTGTCTCGCTCTCTGTCTCTCGCGCTCTGTCTGGCTCTCTGGCTCTCGCGCTCTGTCTGGCTCTCTGGCTCTCGCGCTCTGTCTGGCTCTCTGGCTCTCTCCCACGCGCTCTGTCTCGCTCTCTGTCTCTCTCTGTCTCGCTCTCGCTCTCTCTCTCGCTCTGTCTAAGTCTCTGTCTGGGCTCTCTGTCTCTCTCTGTCTCGCTCTGTCAGCTCTCTGGCTCTCTGTCTGCTCTGTCTCTCTGTCTCGCTCTCTGTCTCGCTCTCTGTCTCGCTCTCTGTCTGGCTCTCTGTCTCGGCTCTCTGTCTCGGCTCTCTGTCTGTCTCTGTCTCGGCTCTCTGTCTCGCCTCTGTCTCGGCTCTCTGTCTGGCTCTCTGTCTGCCTCTGTCTCTGTCTCGCTCTCTGTCTCGCTCTCTGTCTCGCTCTCTGTCTCTGTCTCGCTCTCGCTCTCTGTCTCGCTCTGTCTCGCTCTCTGTCTCTGTCTCGCTCTCTGTCTCGCTCTCTGTCTCGCGCTCTCTGTCTCTGTCTCTGTCTCGCTCTCTGTCTCGCTCTCTGTCTCGCTCTCTGTCTCGCTCTCTGTCTCGCTCTCTGTCTCGCTCTCTGTCTCGCTCTCTGTCTCGCTCTCTGTCTCGCTCTCTCTGATAAAGTTCTTCTGAACTGCATAACCGGGACTGTAAACAGTTATAAAACAACCCAGCAAGTCTAAGATGCAGCTCACCAATAAACTAATCATAAGTTATTAGAACAAAAATTCAACTTATTTAGCTTAATAAGAACAACAAATCTGGAAGCAAACTAACCTTAAATGAAGCCATCGTTGTAGGTCAGACTAACTCTCTTCCTCTTCCCTCTCTCTCCTTCATGAATTTATTTTAAATGATATATTCCAGGTAAATATCATGGATCTACCATTCTAATTCACATCTGAAATACACCAGTCTGTCTGTTTTAAATAAATGAAACATTGTAAGCAGCTATAAAGCAGTTGAGCAAATCAAATGCAAGTCTAGTAACAAATTCCAAGCAAGGAGTTAACTCAAGTCAACAAATTAGATTTCTAAGATTAGGAAATTCAGACAGCAAACTTATTTAATTTGAAGCCGATATAAGTCATCCCAAAGTTTCTTCCTTGTGCCACACTGCCCCCTGAAAATGTAGATTATACTGTCACTTCATGTACTATGAACTTAATACCACTTCTCTGAGACCAGGTAAATGACTGCAGAGTAAACTTGACATTAAAAAATGAAATATTTGAATAGAAGTGTAAAGGTCAGACGAGCCTCTTTCACCAGAACAGTAATATTAATACTGTCTCTTCTATAACGTATGGCATTTCACACTCAAGTCAAGCACAAACTACCCCACCATGGCACCAACCACATAATGACGCACTCAACTGCAAATTATTTCCAGTGTGGACGCATTAAGCAATAAATACAGCTTAGAAGGTATTAGATGGGACTGTGGTATTACAGAAGCAGTAATGTGGTGTAATATTATGTTTGACTGACTATATATATTTTATTTTGGGAGATATGATGTAACCGTTTCAGTCAAACCTGCGTTCACTTTCTCTCTCCGATCGCTCACACACACTTCACCTTTCAAACCTCCATTCACTCTCTCCGATCGCATACACACACACACACTTGTTACCTTAAAGCAAAGCAAGCTGTGCAGCAACTCCCGTTCTGCCTGGAAAACTCTGCAGTTTACGGTAAAAGTCTGAGCTTAAATCCAAGACGGCAGTCCCAGTATTCAAACACATGCGCTCCCGCATGTCCCTTGATCTTAATTCCGACAGGCTGACTGAGCTGCTGTCATCGTGCACGTGATGACATCAGCTCCAAAAGTGCGAAAAATGAAAAGTCTAAAAAAAAAAAAAATAAAAAATAAACTCGGAAATGAAGGGGTGCCACTCGGGGAATTGGGACCCCACAACTCTGTAAAACCAGAGTAATTCGGGACTGTTGGGAGGTCTGTGCATTACCAATTCTGAGCACTGCCCTCTGGCTTATCTACTATGCCCAGGGTCTTTACAAAGTGCCTGGCACCAGTAATTGCATTCTGCAGACGGAGAATACAAATATGACCTTACTTGGACGACTGTCTTAATTCAAGCAGAGAACAAGGACGTCCTTTTACAGCATCTGGCGTATGTGAAAAACTTCTAATGTGCCTAGGGTACACTAGGGTACACAGTCAATGGATTCAAAACTAGTACCCTCTTGAGATAATCCTAGGTGCAAGCTTAAATACAACTGCCCAGATGGCTTATCTCACGCCAGACAAAGGCAACTGAATACCTGTTTCAACATGTTGGCAACAAAAGGCCCAGTTATCTGCAAGAAAAATTCTGCAGGCTTTGGGCTTCATGGCATCCTACATCCTATTAAATTCTATATGCAAGACTGCATATGAGGAAACTTCATTGGTCCCTAAAAAATGTTTGGACTCCACATTGCCACAGCCTGGAAACCATAATTGCTCTCATTCCCTGCCTGCAACAGGATTTTCGATGGTGGGCAAAGGCTTGTCACCAAAGCAAGGGACAGCCATTCACATTACCCCCAGCCAGGCAACAACGGATGTATCAGATTATGCCTGGGGGGGGGGGGGGGCCCACATGGCAGGAAGATGCATTCAGGGAACATGGACCTCAAACCAAATGCATCTACATATCTATCAAAGAGATGCTAGCTGTTCAAAAGGCCCTGACAACCTTCAAGAACTTGCTTCATCCAGGAAAACTACTGATAAACAGGCACCACAGTCATGTGGTATATAAACAAGCAGGGGGGCACACGTTCTTACCCCCTTTGCAGACTAGCTATGACTTTGTGGGTCACAGCATTGACATACCAAGTACATCTACAGGCACAATTCCTGCCAGGAAGGAAAAATACTCTGGCAGACTAAGCAGAAACCTCATGGATCCCCACGAGTGGCAGCTGGATCCACAAGTCAGCATAAGGAAATGGGGATGTCCGGACATAGATCTATTTGCTTTTGCCTCCCTTTACAAGTACCAACTAAAGAGATTCTGCACAAGGATCGATCACAGATAAGCATGGAAAATGGACGCCCTATAGCTGGTTTTAAACCTATCAGTATATGCCTTTACCCCTCTGCCTCTCCTCCCCAAGGTACTCTTAAAGATCAGACAGGAGAAGCCAAAGATGATTTTGCACCAAACTGGCCCTGCCAGCACTGGTACCCAATATTAAGGAGCTGGTCTCAATGTCCAGCTTGGACCTTACCTCAAGTACCGCATCTACTATCCCAGCAAAACAATCTGATCCTGCACAGACATCTTAGAACTTTAAACCTGGCAGCATGGCAAATGTAGTCTTACAAAACACACCTCTCAGCAAAGCTGTGATGGATGTCATTTTGGAAGCCAGGAGGCCTAGTACTAGAAAATCGTATGCTGGAAAATGGAAGAGATTCTGCTTGGAACCATGCACAAGGAACAGATATAACTGTGCCAAATATTCCTCAGATTTTACAATACTTAACTGAGATGGTAGACAAAGACCTGTCTTTCTCATATATTAAAATGTATGCCTCTGCCATTTTGGCTCATTACAATGCAGAGCTACCTATCTTTTTTTCTCATCCCTTACTAAAACACCACCTCAGAGGAGCCAAAAAATTGTCTCTAAGGAGATCACCAATGCCTGCATGGGACCTCAACTACATCTTGGAAAAACTCACCCTGCCTCCTTTTCAGCCAGCTGCTACTGCGGATATTAAGTTTTTATCATGGAAAACTGCTCTGCTTCTAGCAATAACCTCTGCAAGACGAGTTTGAGCTGTATGTACTCATGGCTGTGGAACCTTATTTTTTTATCTGGACAGGGTCTTCCTGAGGACAAACTGAGGACAAACCCAGCATTTATGCCTAAAGTGTTGTCCAGTGTGGCTCTTAATTCCATTCATCTGCCAACTTTCTATCCAAATCCACAGAACAAGGGGAAAAAAATTCTACATTCTTTGGACGTGCACAGACCACTTCTACTTGGACAGAACCAAAGTTTTCAGAAAGGGCAATTTACTAGTGGCATATGCTGCAGGATCACAAGAAAAGGCCATCTCCAAGCAGACTGTTTCAAAGTGGATAGGCCACTGCATTCGTTTCTGCTACTTATACCGTGGCAAGCCAGTGCCTAAGGGCATTGGGCCACATTCCACCAGAGCTGCAGCCACTTAAGCAGCCTTTCTCAGGAGTACCAACCAAGGACATTTTAGAGACGGCTACTTTGGAGTTCAGTGCACACATTTACAAAGCCACACCTTTACAAAGCACTATCATCTGCCACTCATGTCCAGGGCAGGCTTTGCCACTGCAGTTCTGCAGGGTCTTACAGCTACTCCTAATGCTGTTTAGTTCCAGCCTACCAACCATAGCTTTGGGAATCTTCCCAAGTGTAATGACTGCAACAGTGAAACACGAACATAGTACAGTTGTGTCTACTTGCCATAAATGTAGATGTTAGTGTATTCACTGTTGCAGTCCAGGTTACCCACCTGCCATTCCCCCTTTTCTCTTCTGATGGGACTTATCTTTCCTTCACTGATTTATACAACCTGTGTGGTGTATTTGCTTGTGCATGAAGGTGAAGTTCATATTGCTGCATGTAATTTTATATATAGATATAAATTCTGCCTACCCTTTTAGGGGGCACCTGACATCTGGTGCAAAAAAAAACCCTAAAGAAAATGGCATCTGCTGCTTTTATACCCCTGATGTCAGGGAGCAGATGACAGCCGATGCAGGACCCAGGACTAACAGGATTACCCAGGTGTGATGACAGCAACAGTGAATACACTCTAACATCTACATTTATGGTAAGTGTACACAACTGTACTTTACACTTACCTCGGCGGGAAGAGTATCTGAGCTGCAGGCTTGAGTCCTTACTTGATCTTCCCTACAGTAGTGTCCCTTCGTACTGACCCTTCTTTCTTGCCCAAGGTAATTTCTGACTTCCATTAACCAATCTATTGACCTGCCTGTTTTCTTCCTTCTGCATTCTAACAGCGGGGAGTACCTTTTGCACACCCTTGATGTGCATCGGCAGCTTCATTGTTTGGGCAGGACTATCTTTCAGGAAAACAGGTTAATTGTTTGTGGTCTTTGCAGGACCCAGATTGGGTAAACCTGTTTCCGAAATGACTTATCCTGGCTTAGAAAAGCTGTCACTTATCTACTAACAGAATAAGCTATCCTTACCTTCCAGAATAAGGCTCATTCTACCAGATCTATGGCTTTCTGTAGCATTTCATTCCAGAGCCTCTATGGAGGATATTGCGCAGCAGCCACTTGGGCAAGACTGCATATTTTATATCTCATTACAAATTGGATTTGGCCTCCAGGGAACTAACAACTTTTGGTTCTACAATGCTCAGGAATATCCTTCTTTAGGGCCACCCCCAAGACTCGAGTAGCTGTAGACGCTGTCCTATTTGTAATGAATGAACAAAGATTTACAACATCAGATTAAGTTATGTCTTGCCATAACGTTCCGTCGGTGTTATAGATCTTGGTTCATTAATTACTTCCCACCCTTTTTCCCCCTGCCTAGACTCCTGCTGGACTCTTGGTAAGGGTGTTCTTTTCTGTTACTGCATCTATTATCAAAGGGTGGGCAAACTCAATCTGGAGTAACTAGGAGAGGGGCATTGGCTAGGTGAGTTTTTGGCTGGCGCGTGCTTGGAAAAGGCCATATCTGTTCAAGGGACGGAACAGGGGTCCTATTTGTAATGAACGAACAAAGATCTACAACACCAATGGAACATTATGTTAAGACGTAACTTTTTCTACATTACAGTGTCGAAACACTTGGAACACGAAAGTATTCGGAGAAATTCACTTCTGCGGTTCGCTGAATACTTGTAAGGTAAATACTTCACCTGCAACGCAATGGAACCAATTCTAACTAAACCAAACTGGGGGGGTTGCACCTACCAACTAAATATACCAACTCTGAGATTGCATTACAGTGGAGAAAAGGACAATTTTGTGTAGTTGGCCAACTACAGCTTTCCCAACAAGTATTCAGTGAATCGCGGAAGCGAATTTCGCTGAATACTTGTCAGCATTGAGTTGTTGGTTACGGTGTTTCAAACACCATAATGTAGACTGGTTAAAATGCCAGGATTTGTAATATAAAAAAAATGAGGCCACAATAAATCACTTCAAAACTTTCCCATTTAATGCGACCTATAACCTGTTCAATTCAATTGAAACAAATTTGTTAGGGGAAATAAATATAAAACCAATTTACAATAAGATGGTTTCATAAGTGTGCACACCCTTAAACTAATACTTTGAAGCACCTTTTGATTTAATTGTAGCATTCAGTCTTGGGTACACTCCTGCCATCAATTGGAGACTGATTAACCCCAAATAAAGTTCAGCTAATCTAGTAGGATTTTCCTGACACTCAGCTGCCTGCTGCAGCAAACACCTTGGTTCGCAGAGAGCTTACAGAGCATCAAAGGGATCTCCTTGTTGAAAGGTATCTGGGAAGGGCACAAAAAATTTTCCACAGAATTGGGTATACCAAGGAACACAGTGAAGATGGTCCCTAATAAGTGGAGAAAATATGGGACAATAGTGTTGCAAAGAACTGGACGTCCCTCCAGAATTGAATAGACTAGACTAAAACTGGTCAGGGACGCTGCCAAGAGACCTACAGCAACACTGAAGGAACTGCAGGAATTTCTGGTAAGTACTGGTTGTGTACTACATGTGACAACAATCTCCCGTATTCTCCATATGTCTGGACTTTTCTTGCACAGGAAAAACTTCAGGCCCGGCTAAAATTAGCAAAACCATACATAGTCTCCCAAAACCATAGGGGAAATGTTATGGTCAGAGACAAAGGTTGAAAGTTTGGCCACAATTCCAAAAGGTACATTTGGCACAAACACTTCGCATCACCAGAAGTACACCATCCCCACAGTGAAGCATGGTGGTGACTGTATTGTGCTTTGGGGTTGCTTTTCAGCTGGAACTGGTGCTTTAGTCAAGGTAGAGGGAATTATGAACAGTTCCAAATACCGGTCACTTTTGGGCCAAAACCTTCAGGCGTTTGCTAGAAAGATGAAGAGGAATTTCACCTTTCAACATGACAATGACCCCAAGCAGTACATCCCAATCAAAAGAATAGCTTCCTCAGAAGAAAATGTGTGGGCTGGCCAGAGCCCAGACCTAAATCCAATAGACTTATTAGATTTCCTGTAGAGGGCTGCACGAGATCCCTCGCAATCTGACCGATTTGGAGCGCTTTGCAAGGAAGAGTGTGCAAATATTGCCATGTCTGTGCCATGCTGATAGACTCCTACCCAATAAGACTGCTGTAATTTAAATCAAAAGGTACTTCAAGAAAGTATTGGTTTAAGGGTGTGTACACTTATGCAACCAGCTTATTGTACATATTTATATATTCCCCTAACATTTGTTTTTAAATTGAATTGTACAGGTTATAGGTCACATTACAATAAATAATTTCAAAGTTTTTCCCACCTTTAGTTTCATTTTATTATAAAAACCTGGCATTTTAACAGGCGTGTACACTAGTTTTACCACTGGTACTATTAGACAATGAAGAGATTCTAGCAAGGCATTTATAAAAACTGCAAAAATTACTGAAAAACTAGAAGCCCCGTGGTCTTTCTTTTTAACAAGAAAGATCTTGATGTATGACTTGGATGATCTTGCTATATGAATAAAAATAAGTCCTAGTAACGCAATCTCGGTTGCAAATATGCACTACAAACTGTACCAATACAACTGTAGCTGCAAACATTTATAAATCGCTTTTTAATGTGTCCAGTCATTGTCCAACATTTTTATTTAGCTCATTCAAATCCTGCCACCATTTAAACTTCTCTCCGCATGTATTGATCACACATTTCCCTTCATCTTTTGTAGTTTGCTCCTACCTTTCTAAAGAACCCAGTTCGGTTTCATCTGTTACTTTTTTTTTTTTTTTTTTTTGCTACTTCAGTAACGTTGGTTTAGACTGTGCATTCCATTTTCTAGTAATTGCTTTAGCAGTCATGATTAGATTTAGCAGGGCCTTATCCAAGGTATACAGATTCTGTATCGTGGCTCAAAAATTTCCTAAGTTACTCCAGTTTGCACACGCAGCATCTCCGACAGCAGTCTGCATGGAAGTCTGTCAACGCATTACACTCCCAGAAAATAAGTTCCCAGTTCTCTTCTCCATCCCACCTCCCAACATTTGCTATCTACCTGTGGAAAAATTCTTTGGAGTCTACTTGGTGTCAAAATACCTATGGAAACGCTTCCAAGCAAAGATTCTAAATCCTCTAGACTTGCATATTTGGGAGACCTTCATGTATCCCCAGTTTTCTTTTTTCAATTGCTTCTCCAATTTCTCTTCCCAATCCTTTCTAACCACCACCTGTGATTTTAATCATGTAATATTCTATATGCTGTACTAATTATTCTTTAACAGCAACTTCTGTTCTAGATTTTACTAAAAACACAAACCACTGCTATTTCAGTTAGGACCCCCTATTTCTTTCTCTTTGCCTATACTGTATCACTTGTCGATGGGGAAGGCAATCTCTAACTTCCAAATGAGATCTCGCCTACATTCTGTACTGATGGGTTCGGAGCCGATCCCTCGGCTCCGACTCGGCACGCTTCTGCTATAGAGAGAGGCCTCTTATTGGCTGAGCTATCTTTATCCCAGGATGCACCACCACTAATCCCCCAGATCTCGTTTGCCGCTTACAAAGCTTAGACGTGGTCTCAACTTGGCTGGGCTAAGTACTATTTATTTAGGCTTTTTCCTGTCAGAAATTTGCTTGATTTAAATCCAAAAGCTGTTTTAACGGCTATTGTTGGTATACGAGTGTGTATTGGTAGTTTTTGTTGAGGATTTCGTGTTTTTTCCTGTCAGGGAAGGTTTCCCGTGTTAGAGGGGCCTTCCCCTGTTTGTTTCTACTACCTTAGTTTTTGTGTGTGGGTCAAGTACCCGTTTAAGTTAGAGGGTCTTGACCCTCTCTATCTCTCTTTCTTTTGTGAAAAGTTATTTTCTTTTTACTTGTAGTCTAAAAAAAAAATTTTTTTTTTAGTTTAAAATATTAACACTAAAGTAGGGATATTTTTTCCTGTGACAAACCCTTCTAGTTGTAGACAACTGTGTTTTGACTTGGCTATGTCTAAAGAACACAAACCCTCCGGGTTTAAGAAATGCACGGGGTGTGGTTTTAAAATGTCCATAACGGACTACCACTCCTCGTGAGTCTATTGCTTAGGCGCTAAGCACCTACAAGAATCGTGTAGCGTGTCACGCCTTTTCATCAAGAGTCCTCCAGGAGAGGAAGAACAAATTAATCCTGAAAGGATTAATCAAGCCATCCTTCGAGGAGGCTTTATCTTCCTCTCCTTCTTCTAAAAAGAAGAAGGCGTCTGCTCCGACCAGTTGCTCCAGACTGCAAAAAAATCTAAGCAGACTTCTCCATCGGCTCCACTGACTTCGGAGCCGAGGGCGGAACGGTCTGCCTCGATGCCTCCAGCCTCGACCCCTCTGGTTTCGGAGCCGAGGACTGGGGCATCGAGAGGCTGGTCACCCTCATCGGCTCCACTGATATTGGAGCCGATAAGGGTCACCGGCTCAGACTCTTCCCCTTCGGAGCCGAAGTCCTTATCGGCGCCGAGGGAAATTACCTTGAAATCTCCCTCGGAGCCGATAGTGGTGGAGTCCATTCGGAGCCGATGGAGAAATCAGTTCGGGCCCGATCGGTATCCTCTAGGTCATCCAAAATGTCTGATTCGGACATCGACAGGTTGCTCCTTCGACTCTTCCAGTCTCCGGTGTTCCAAAAGCTAGTTTTGGCTCCAGCCCATTCTGCTTCGGAGCCGATGGTCCACTCCACCAACAGCTTCGGCACCGTTGGAGATGGTGCTGGTGGAACCTGTGGAGGTTTTAGGGTCGGGCCCGACCCTTGCTCCAACTCCGGCTCTGGGGTCGGAGTTCAGTACACTGACTTCTTCCTTCGGCCCGGGGGGGGGGCTTCGGGATTGATGCTTTCAGTTCCAAGTCTCCCTCTTGGTGCGTCGGCGGCAGGAGTGCCGTCCACTGTCGTGGCCACAGAGGTGGGACCCTCCCAGGATTCTGGCGGTCCCACCTTCAGGGCTATGAGGAGTGCATTAGCCAAATCTTCCTTGGCTACCTCCACTGTTTCCCCAGCTCCTTCCCTGCATACGGAGACTGGGTCTTTGGCAGTCCCCCTGTCCTTAGACAGCGGAGTCCCCGGGCCTCAGGTTACCCTCGCTGGGGTTTCTCCCCCCTCCTGGAGGTCCTTCTGAAGCCTCTTCGGAAGAACCCCCCAGGAAAAGATCGTGCAAGAGGAAGCACGTTGACTCCCCTGATGAGTCTCTGACATCAGACACTGATCTCGATGATGCAGAGGGGTCCCCTAAGTCGTCCTCGGATGATGTCTCCTTTGCAGACATCCTGGAAGCTCTGAAACGAGGCGGCTGGCAGTCCAAACCTCCCTCTGCTGATGAGTCGGTGTTCCTGAAGGCCTTCGGGCCTCAGCCCTCCGCCTCCTGGGGTCTCCGCCCTTCGAGCTCTTGGATTTGATCTGTCGAAGGGCGTGGGAACACCCAGACTCTGTGGAACCGGTGCCTGCTCGTCCAAACAAGTTCCTCTTGGCGCCCCCTGATAGAGTTCCTAACTAAAGGTGTGGCTGTAGATGCTTTGGTGGTGGCATCTGCTACCCAGCAAGATGTAGCAGAGGCTTCGACGTCCGTCCATCCTCCTAATAGGAGCATGGATCGGTACGGAAAGCGCACCCTCAGTTCAGCGGCCTTTACACTGAGGTCCTTGAACTACCTTACGCACTTTACCAGATTTCAGAGGGATCTGATTAAGGAGCTATCAGATACCCTCTTGGGTAACCTGCCTGAGGAGCTGGCCCAGACGGTTGGCTCTCAGCTGGCTACAATGTCGTCCATTTCAAACTCGTCCATGAGGCTCATTTCTTATGCGGCCGAAGGGGCGAGTAGAGCGGCAAGTACAGGCATTGCTCTACGGAGACGAGCCTGGCTCCGCCTGTGTCATTTCGCGGAGGCCTTTAAGTCTTCATTTGCCGACGCCCCCTTTGATGGGTCCGCCCTGATGTTCTTCATCTCACATTGCTGCAGTCATAACCTGTGGGTAGTCCGCTGTCCTCGGTCAGCCCGAATACCAAAGTATTAGGCTGGCGTCGGTCATGGGCGCTCAGATCTGACATCAGTGCGTCCCGGTATTGAAGCGCATGACCGACGTCATATCCTCAGTCTTTTTTGCCGCATGGTCCGAAGCAGAAGCAGCGTTTGCAAGTGCCGTTCGGCGTTCTGAAATTTTCGTATTTCGAGTTTCAGACCGAAACCAAGTTGGGCTAAGTACCCCGTTGGGGAATATTTTTGTATTTTCTTGCCTCAGTTAATTCCGGATGTCAGAAAAAGTGAATAATTGTATTTCTTGTGGGAAACAAATACCGCTAGGGATTACCACTCTCTTTGTATTCCTTGTTTGAGGCCTGAGCACGACGTAGTCGGGTGTCGCTTTTGTGCTAGGTTTAATGAGCGCACCATTAAATGTAGGTTAGATTGCGCTAGGCTTGTCTTTGGGAAGCGGTGTAATTACAATATGCCGTCGGATCCTCCGCCCGCTTCTGCTAAGAAGCGCAAGGATAAGTCGTTAAGGTCCAAGCAGGATGAGTCGTCCGTTCCGGACGCCGGTTCTTCTGAAACTACGCTGGAAGCTGTAGATCCAGCCGAGGTTTCAGCTGAGTCTCAGGGGGAGACTTTAATTTTGCAAGATGTGGCCTCACAGGAGTCAGGTCAGGCTTTAGGGGCCTCTCAGGTTGCTGTACTCCCTTCTTTGCCTAAGGTGGTTAGGCCTTCTCCTTCAGTCTCTAAGGTACCTTCTAAGGGCAGGCCTGGTTTGCCCTCCTCAGGTGTCGGTCCTAGTTCTGCAGGCTCTGTGCCTAAAAAAACACATGCTTAAAATGGCAGAAGATTTAATTTCCTTAATCAGGGGTTGTATGCCCCCTCCAGATAAGAGGCCTAGGGTGGAGCCAGAAGTGGAAAGTTTGGAACAGGTTTCAGATTACTCAGAGTCTTCGGCTGAAGACACTCAGGATTTTCCTCCTTATTCAGATTCGGACGCAGAGGATTCCAGTCCTTCTGCTTCTCCTCCAGAGGATTTTTCCTTCTCAGAAACCTTGCATTCTATGAGGGAGCATTTTAAATGGGAAGGTCAGGATTTCTCGGATTCCCGAAAGAGGCTTGGGGAATTTTTGTTTTTGCCTCAACATCGGCCCTTAGCTATACCTCCTGTTTTGGATGTTCAGGATGTTTTCTCTGAGGCTTCCCTTAATCCAGACTCTTTGCCTCCTGCGCCAGTTAAACCTGATAGGTATTACAGGGTGCCTGAGGCTCATAAATAGAGACCAAGGGCTGATCCAAAAACTATTAGTCAGGGCCAAGGGTGTCAGGGCTTCTGTAAGAATCCAGTTCCTATGGATAAAGAATTTAGAGCTTTGGATAGGTGGGGTAAAAAAGTGTACACCTCCTCCACTCTAGCAATGAGGGCTTTGAATTGCCAGTTTCATATGTTAAAGTACCAGAATTTTCTCCTTACTCAATTTAAAATCTAAGGTAGATGCTTTAGCAGAGGGCATAGAGTGTAAGGAATTACAGGAGTTGGTTCATGCCTCTGATCAGGTGGGTAAGCATTCCTTGCAGTGTGGTTTCGATGCTTTACAGGCTTCTTCCAGGGTGGCTGCCACTGTATCAGTTATTCGCAGGCACGCCTGGCTTAAGGATCAGAGTTTGTCAGAGCATGTTAAAGCTAAAATTTTGGATGCTCCTTTAGTCAGAAGTTTTGTTTGGTCCTCCTGTGGAGTCTGTTTTAAAGAAAATGGAAGACAAGGCTAAGTCTATGCAGACTGTTGATTTTTTGCAGGTGCAGCCCCCTAAGTTTAGCAGAAATTGGCCTACTAAGGGATGGGCTTACCCTTCTGATTTACAGTCTAGGGGCAGATCTAGACGTGGTAGGGGCAGAGCTCAGGGTTCTTTCAGGCCTAGAACGTGGAGTTCCCCTGCACCATCTACTAGTGAGGGCAGGGGCCAGTCCTTTCGTAAACAGGCCCAATGACCTGCATCTTCAGCTGCCAGATCCCTCCTGTCTGGCAGCTGCTTTGGGAGGAAAGTTGGCACTTTTCAAGCAAAACTGGCTTTGTCACCCAGGACAAATGGGTACTGGACATTATAAACTGAGGCTACAAGTTTTATTTCCACACATTGCCTCCTTTCAAAGGCATGCCAGACGTTCCTCCTCAGCAAAGAGTAGAGGCTCACAAACAGATTTCTTTACTTCTTCAAATGGGGGCTATACAGCAGGTCCCTTTGTCAGAAGTGGGCCTAGGATTTTATTCTCGCCTGTTTCTTGTACCAAAGAAAGGAAACACTTGGAGACCAATTTTGGATTTATCTATCCTCAACACATACCTGGACATTCCAAAATTCAAAATGTTGACGTTGCAACAACTTCTGCCTCTGTTGGGCAAAGACCACTGGATGGTAACTCTGGATCTCAGAGGCTTATCTTCATGTTCCTATCAGACCCAGTTGCAGGAGATTCCTGCGTTTTCGGGCTGGGACTTTACATTATCAGTTCTCTGCATTGCCCTTTGGCTTATCTACTGTGCCCAGGGTGTTCACAAAGGTTCTGGCCCCGATGATAGCCTTCTTAAGGTTGAGGAATACAAATTTATCCTTATTTGGACGATTGCCTGATTCTTGCTCAAGACGAAAACAAGCTTCTTCACCATCTACAGTATGTTATGGCAGTGTTAAGGTGCCTAGGGTATTCTGTGAACGAAACAAAGTCCAGTCTAGTACCCTCTCAGGAAATGTGCTTTCTGGGTGTGAGACGAAATACAGCTTCCCAGATGGCTTTTTTGACCCCGGACAAGCAAAGAAACCTAACTCTTTGCTTCCAGCAGTTGTCTCTACGGTCAAGGCTGACTGCAAGGACAGTCCTTCAAGCCTTGGGGTTCATGGCATCTTGTATTCTGGTGCTTCCCAATGCCAAACTGCATATGAGGAAGCTACAATGGTATCTCAAATGTATGGACACAACACTGCCACGATCTGGACACTGTCATTCAAATAATACCTTGCATTCAAAAGGAATTTGTGTGGTGGGCTCAGGAATGTCACCTAAACAAGGGACTCTCTGTGACCCGACCAGAGGCGAGTCAGATCTTAACGAAAGATGCCTCGGACAAGACTTGGGGAGCACACCTCAATGGAAAGTGGGTTCAAGACACGTGGCCTGCCAGACTTCTACATTTACATATCAACTTGAAGGAGATGTTAGCAGTCCAATTTGCATTGATGGCTTTCAAGGATTTACTTCACCCGGGACAAGTGTGGGACAAGTGTTGATTCAAACAGACAACACAACTGTCATGTGGTGCATAAACAAGCAAGGGGGAACCCATTCGTACCCTCTTTGCAGACAAGCTATGATTCTGTGGGAGACTGCTTTCAGTATGCACCTCACTCTTCAGGCAAGGTTTCTGCCAGGAGCACAGAACTCCTTAGCAGATGTTTTGAGCAGACAGATGGTGGATCCCCACGAGTGGAAGTTGGATCCTCATGTATTTCGACAGTGATATGGGGGACTCCATAGATCTGTTCGCTTCTCCACTGAATTTCCATTTGTAAAGTTTTGCACAAAGATGTTTCATCCCACAGCTTGGAAAGTGGATGCTCCATCATTCAGTTGGAGCAATCTTCACGTTTATGCCTTTCCTCCTCTGCCTCTCCTTCCCAAGGTGCTCTTGAAGGTCAGACAAGACAAGCCCTCCATGATTCTAATAGCTCCAGATTGGCCTCGACAGCACTGGTACCCTCTGCTGAGGAGTTTAGTACGGGAGCCTCCTTGGCCTTTGCCTTCAATTCCACACCTTTTGTCCCAGGCGGGCAATCATTTCCTCAATGTCAGGATTCAGTCCCTGCATCTAACAGCCTGGCATATTCTGTTCTAGAACCTGAAGGGTCGAAGCTTCCTCAACAAGTTTTGGATGGTATTTTGGAGGCCAGAAGGCCTAGTACAAGGAAAGTTTATGCTGATAAACGGAGGAGATTTTTTATTTGGAGCACAGCAAGGAGTTTTGATGTTTCCGGGCCTAATTTGAGTGTTTCTCTTCAATATCTTACAGAATTATTAGACAAAGGTTTGTCTTTCTCCTCTGTAAAAGTTCATGCTGCAGCAATTTCTGCTCACTATGACTGTGACCCTCCATTATTCTCTCATCCTTTGTTTAAACAATTCCTTAGAGGGGCAAAGAACATAAGACCCCCACGTAGAGCTCCTACTCCCTTCCTGGGATCTCAATTTTGTGTTGGAAAAACTTGCTTTACCTCCTTTTGAACCTGCAGCTACGTCTGAGTTAAAGTTTTTGTCTTGGAAGACTGCTTTTTTGTTGGCCATTACGTCTGCTAGAAGGGTTTCTGAATTGCAGGCTCTCATGGCAGTTGAGCCCTTCCTGATTTTTCATAAGGATAGGGTGTCTCTGCGTACTAACCCTACTTTTATGCCTAAAGTGGTTTCAAATTTGGCCCTAAACCAATCTATTCATTTGCCTACTTTTTATGCTGATCCCCAAAATAAAGGGGAGAAAATTTTGCACACTTTGGATATTCACAGGCAGTTGCGTTATTTGAGCAGGACTAAAAGTTTCAGACAGTCTCAACAGTTATTTGTTTCTTTTGCTTTGAGCTCTCAGGGGAAACCTATTTCTAAACAAACTATTTCTAAGTGGATTGGTCATTGTATTGCCTTTTGTTGTTCTCATCATGGTAAGGAGATTCCGGCTGGAATCAGACCTCATTCCACTAGGGCTACTGCCACTTCTACTGCTTTTTTGAGAGGAGTAGCTACCAAAGATATTTTGGAAGCAGCTACTTGGAGTTCAGTGCACACTTTTTCTAAACATTACCATCTCCCTCTTTATTCCAAGTCTAGGGCTGGGTTTGCCACTGCAGTCTTGCAGGGCTTATTAGCAGCCCCCAATGCTTTATGATTTGGCCAACCTCCCTTCACTTTTGCTTTGGGATTCTACCCACAGGTTATGACTGCAGCAATGTGAGATGAAGAACATAGTACAGTTTTGTACCTACCATAAATGTAGATGTTCGAAGATCCACATTGCTGCAGTCCAATTTACCCTCCCTCCTTCCCCGCTGTAGTTTGGAGTGTTTGTTTGTTTAGGTTGTAGATATTGTTTGTACATGGGTTTTGGAGGTTTTTTTCTATTAGGCTGTGGCCTTTCTTTTTGGGCCTTCTGACATCTGGGGCAAGAAAAGACTGTGGATATGACGTCGGTCATGCGCTTTAATACCGGGACGCACTGACGTCAGATCTGAGCGCCCATGACCGACGCCAGCCTAATACTTTGGTATTCGGGCCGACCGAGGACAGCGGACTACCCACAGGTTATGACTGCAGCAATGTGGATCTTCGAACATCTACATTTATGGTAGGTACAAAACTGTACTTTTGGAACCAAGGTAAAGGACACACTAACCCGCTGTGAACAGGAGGGTAAGACTCTGACTGCCGTAGGGGCACGATTTTCCACTCCCTTTCGGCCTTATCCCAAGGCTAAAAGAGGAGGGAAAATGTGGTTCCGTAGATCTCAGAAGCCTTACCCCTCTCAGCAGGAGGATTCCCCTTCCAGAGGCAGAGGGGGAAATTCTTCTGGAAGACGCCGTCCCAGAGGCGGCAGAGGCCCTTGCAACACTGGAGACCGCGAGTCCTTTCGTGGCTCTTCAGCCTTTTATAGTCCCTGAGGGATTGCCCGGCTGTGCTGCTCTGGAGCCAGTCGGGGGTCGTTTCTCGAAGCACCTAAAGGCCTGGGAAGGTATCACTCAGGACCGATGGGTGCTTCGGATTATCACCGGAGGTTACTCCATCCCATTCTCTCACCCCCTCAGTCCAAAAATCCCGGACCCGCCACCCAGTCAACGGGATACCGCAGCCTCAGAAGTTTCAAAGCTGCTGCAAAAAGGAGTCATCCAACCGGTCCCCGCAGACCAGATCGGATTAGGGACTTACTCAAGATTCTTTGTTGCCAAAAAAGACCGGGGACTTAAGGCCCATTTTGGACCTCAGCATCCTAAACCGTTCAGTCAGAAAGTCCAAGTTCCGAATGGTCACCCTACAAACCATTCTCCCATTGCTGGAGAAGGGTATTTGGATGTGCTCCATAGATCTCAAGGACGCTTATCATATCATGGTACATCAAGCGTCTAGGAGGCAGTCATTTTCAGTTCCGTGCACTGCCCTTTGGTCTCACCACAGCCCCCAGGGTGTTCACCAAGTGTTTGGCAGTCGTGACTGCTCACCTGAGAAGTCTAGGATTCCAGGTGTTTCCATTATCTAGACGACTGGCTCCTAACTGCCACCTCCAAGCATCTACTTCTGCGGAGCCTACAAGCCACTATATCACTGGGCAATTCCCTTGGAATCACCTTCAATTGGCCAAAGTCTGTGTTGCTGCCATCTCAACGAATAAGATTCATAGGGGTAGAGAGACTCAAACCAAATGCGGGTCTATCTACCTACAGACAGAATAGTAACCATACAGACTCAAGTTCGAGCCTTTCTTTCCAGGTCCAAAGCCCCAGCCAGAATGGTCCTGTAGCTATTGGGATCCATGTCCGCCACGGTTCTTCTAGTCCCCTTGGCAAGGTTGCACATGAGAATTCTCCAGTGGCTTCTTTCAGCTCAGTGGTCCTTTCAGGAACTCCCCCTCAGTCACCTTGTATGGATCATGGAATCTTGCAGACGGGACCTTCGCTGGTGGCTAGTGCCCTCCAACTTGGATCAGGGACGACCCTTTGTTCTACCTCCTCCGGCGGCCACTTTGACCACGGACGTCTCCCAGACGGGGTGGGGGGGGCATTCCCTGGGCAGGTCAGTCCAAGGCAAATGGCATCCGGAAGAGACTTTGCTTCATATCAACATCTTAGAAATGAGGGCAGTACTTCTGTCCCTTCAAGCCCTTCACGATTGACCACGGACGCCTCCCAGACGGGTTGGGGGGGGGCATTCCCTGGGCAGGTCAGTCCAAGGCAAATGGCATCCGGAAGAGACTTTGCTTCATATCAACATCTTAGAAATGAGGGCAGTACTTCTGTCCCTTCAAGCCCTTCACGATTATCTCCCTCAGGGCGTAATTGCTGTTCACTCAGACAACATGTCCGTTGTTTGGTACCTGAACAAACAGGGAGGGACCAGATCCTATCCTCTTTGCAGAGAAGCCATGAGAGTTTGGGAATGGGCAGTCTCGACCAAACGCTTCCTAGTGGCTACTCACATACCTGGCAAGTCCAATGTGATAGCAGACAGATTGAGCAGAACCATCCTCTCTCCTCACAAATGGTCACTGAATATGACAGTTGCAAGTCAGATTTTCAGCAAATGGGGAGTTCCGTGTTGCGACCTCTTCGCGGCTCCTCTGAATGCAAAGTGCAAAGAATTCTTCTCCCTAACCCCGGCTCCGGGGAAGAGCCCCATGGACGCATTAGTCCGTCCTTGGCCCACCGGCTTGCTTTATGCCTTCCCTCCAGTTCCTCTCCTTCCCAGGGTGATTCAAAAGGCATCTTTCTTGGGGAGCAAAATGATCTTAATTACTCCTTACTGGCCTCGTCAAGTGTGGTTCCCCTATCTTTGGAAACATGACCTGGAAGGTCCATGGTTCCTGGATCAGATCCCAGACCTACTGGTTCATCAGTCGGGACTATTCCACCAGTCCCTACACACCTTAAAATTGACGGCTTGGCTCCTCTTCCGACGATAGTCGGGAGTCATACATTGGATCCAGATGTTCTACACATTATCTTCGGCCCATAAGTCTGCTACAAAGAAACTGTATTCTAGCAAATGGAAAAGATTTGCTATTTGGGCTCAACTCCGGGGCCTGGACCCCATTTCTATTCCCGTGGCAGAAGTACTAAAATTTCTGACTTCTCTTTTCAATCAAGGCTCTTCAGTTTCTACCATCAAGGTACAATTGGCAGCAATTTCTAATTTTCACGAATCCATAGACCCACCTTTAATGAGCAACAGATTGTGTAAGACCTTCTTGAAAGGTGCTGCTCTATTAAGACCTCCGATTTCTCATCCTGCACCTCCATGGGATCTCGATATAGTGTTACGCGCCTTGACTTCTTTCCCCTTTGGACCGGCAGCTACATGTGATCTAAAGTTTCTATCATGGAAGACCGCCTTTCTGGTGGCGATTACTTCTGCCAGAAGAGTTTCAGAGCTTCAGGCTTTGTCAGTAAAACCCCCGTACTTGGTTTAAGACAGAGTATCGAGTATCCCTCAGGCCAAATCCTTCCTTTGTCCCTAAAGTTTGTTCTAGTTTCTGCTTACAGCAATCGTTGGAGCTTCCAGTTTTTTTCCCAAAATACTCTAACAAAGCAGAGTTCATTTTCCACACACTAGATGTCCACAGACAGTACGTTTTTATTTAGATAGGACCAAACAAACAAGGAAAACAGATCAGTTGTTTGTATCCTTTGCAGACAATAAATTGGGCAAAGCTGTCACAAAGGTCACTATTGCCAAATGGATCAGGGACTGTATTACTCAAGCTTATTTTTATTCTAACAAAGAGCTTACCGCCTCTGTCAAAGCTCGTTCTACAAGGGCTATGGCTACTTTGATAGCATTTCATTCTAAGCTTGCTATTAGTGACATTTGTGCTGCGGCTACATGGTCTTCCCCGCACACCTTTATTTCCCACTACAAATTAGATGTGGCATCTAGAGGACGAGCTTCATTTGGTTCCCCAGTGCTCAGGAGTGTGTTCCAATGAGCCACCCGGGATTTAGGTGCTAGGGACGCTGTCCCATCGGTATAGAATGTAGGCGAGATAGGATCACATAACATCTTTTAGTTATGTACTCACCATAACTTTAGATGTTTGGGATCCATCTCGCCTACATTCCTAATAACCCACCCTCCTTCCCCCTTCCTTGGAGATCAGAGGATATCAGAAGGTCCGAATCCTGTTTCATCTTGAAACCTCTAACAATGTTATATAAACAAGTTGTGCATGTGAGCATGAATGCAGACAAACAAGATCTGGGGGATTAGTGGTGGTGCATCCTGGGATAAAGATAGCTCAGCCAATAAGAGGCCTTGCTCTATAGCATAAGCGTGCCGAGTCGGAGCCGAGGGATCGGCTCCGAACCCATCAGTACAGAATGTAGGCGAGATGGATCCCAAACATCTAAAGTTATGGTGAGTACATAACTAAAAGTTCTTCGTGTTTGACTGTTGCAGTCATCACACTTGGGTTATCCTGCCAGGGGTAGCCCTCGGTCGGCTTGAATACCAGAGGCTTAGTATTTCTGTGTCCGTTACTGTCGCTTCAAGATTGACATCAGGTAGTCTGTGGTATAAAAACAGGCAGTAGATGCCATTACATCAGTCTTTCTTGCTGAGGAGCCTGAAGCAGTTCGGACAAGTGGCAGTTAGCTGCTACTGAGTTTGCTTCCGAAATTTATTAGCTAGAAGTCTTCTCAAGCTAAGTACCCCGTTGGGATCCTTTTTTTCTTGCTCTAACATGTCAGTTTCTCACCTGTGGAAAGCAAATGCCACACCAAAATTGAGTCACCTGTTTAGGCCCAGACCACTATGTACCTGGCTGCTGGTTTTGTGCTTTGTTCAACGTCCGAACTTTTCGCCTGGCCCTTATTGTAGCTAAATACTTGTGTTCTCTATCTCTGTATTCCGAAATGGCTTCGGTAAGCAATCTGACTACTGATCTTCTGAAAAAATGTAAGGATAGATCGCACGGGTCAAAAACTGCTGCCAATGCTTTAAGCTAGTCGCCAGTATTCAGTGAGGCACTTTCACAGCCCCTGATGCCTGCTTTGATGGATTTGCAGGCTGCTACAGAGACCCGTTTGGAGTGCGGTATGCCACAAGACTCGTGACTACAGAACCTGCAGATGTCTCTACCTTGGATGGGTGCAGAGCTGCTGTGCAGACACCAGCTTCTGAGGAAGTTCTTCGCACTACCGATATTCGACACAGACTACTTTCGTGTCTTCATTTCTTACTACCAAGTTTCTAAGGCCAAGAGTAAGAGCTACGCTTAAAACACTGCCCAAACTCAAGCGCCTGCTTCCTTGCCACAATCACAATGCTTAAAATGGCATTGGACCTAATCATGCTGATTAGGGGACGTCAGCCTTCCCCTGCTAAGAGTCTTGTTCCCAGCAGCTTCATCTGACCAAGAGTCAGACTGAGGTTTTTGATTATGAAGACATGCCCTTATCTGCCTGTGGATTCAGATGCAGAGGAATCAATTCCTTCTGCCTCCCCTCCAGAGGATTTTTCTTTTGTTTGAAACTGTACACTGAGGGAGCATTTCTTTTGGGAATGCCAGAATTATCCTCAGTCCAAAAAGACACTCGAGGAATTTTTAGACTTGCCACAGCACAGACCCTTGGCTATCCCTCCCGTTCTGGGTGTTGTGGATGTCTTTATGGAGTCCCCTGCTCCCAGGAAACCTGACTGCCAGACTGTATATGTGGAAACGTCAATGGTATTTGGTCTTTGTTGCCAACATTCTCAGGGCCTGGAAACCTCATGCCTATGATACCTTGTCTAAGGAAAGAGTTCCTTTGGTGGGCAGCAGCATGCACCCACAAGGGACTTCCCTTTCCACAACCCCGCGCTGCCAGACCCTAACTACAGACTCATCAGACTATACCTGGGGTGCACATCTGGATGCCAGGTGCATTTAGGGCCACTGGAGCCCAAATCAAATTTCATCTGCACATCAAAAAGATGCTAGCTGTTCAGCACGCTCTGACAGCTTTCAGATCCCTACTCTCTACGGGGCCTCTACTAATCAAAACAGACAACACTACAGTGATGCGGTGCATCATCAAGCAAGGGGAACCCACTCTGCAGGCTAGCCATGACCCTCTGGAAACTGCCTCAGCCATGCATATTCACCTGTACGCTCAATTCCTGCCAGGCAAACAAAACTCTGGCAAACAACTTTAGCAGAAATCTACTAGGCCCACACTAGTGGCAGACAACATCTTCAGCCTTGTGACCCAGAAATGGGGTACCCTGAGTGGACCTATTTCTCTTCCCCCTACAACCACCAGATCAGCAAATTCTGCACCAGGGAACCTCACAGCAAGGCCTGGAAAGTGGATGACCTATTTTCCAGTGGCCAAGCCTTAATTTATGCATTTCCCCCTCTACTGATTCTTACAAGAGTATTACTCAAGATAGGGGAGGAAAGACGAAGGGCAATCCTGATTGCTCCAGACTGGCCACGCCAACACTGGTGCCCACTACTGCGCAGTCTCCGTTGCCTCCATGGCACCTCCACCAGATCCCAACTCTCCTGACTCAGCAGGAGGGATAGTTCTTGCAGTTGCAGACCCTGAACCTTGCAAGCCTGGCTTATTCCTTCACCTCCAGTGGCCAGCCTAAGCAAGCAGGTACTGGATGTCCTACATGAAGGCAGACCACCCAGTACTAGAAAATCCTATGCTGACAAGTGGAATAGGTATTGTTCCTGGATCCAGACTATAAAGGAGTGGATCCAGCACAGCCCTCCTTACCTCTCATCCTGGATTACCTAGTAGACTTACTCCACAGGGGCCTGTCCTCTTCCATTAAGATCCATGCCTTTGCCATCTCTTCCCATTACAACACTGAGCCATCTCTCTTCTCGCACCCTCTCATCAAGCAGTTCCTGAGAGGGGCTAACTACTTAAGGCCACCAAGAAGAGCCCCTACCCCTGCTTGGAACCTTAACTTTGTGTTTGAAAAGCTCATGCTACCTGCAGTGTCAGCAGAGTAAGTTTTTCTCTTGGCAAACTGCCATCACTTCACTTCTGGCCAGAAGAGAGTCTGAGCGACAAGCACTTATGGCTATGGATCCCATGATCATTTTTCATACTGACAGTCTCCCTCAGGACTAAACTTTCATGCCTAAAGTGGTGTCCAGTGTGGTTCTCATCCAATCTATCCATTTGCCCACCATTTTCTCTAATCTTCAAAGTAAGGGGGAAAGGATCCTGTAGATAGCTCAGATTCTACCTTGATAGGACTAAGCCCTTTAGGAAATCTGACCAGTTACTAGTCGACTTTGCACCAGGGGCAGAGGAATAGGTCATGTCAAGGCAAACCATCTCCAAATGGATAGCACACTGTCCATTTATGTTAGATGCCATGGGGAAACCACCCCCTCAGGGGCAGAACATATTCCGCCAGGGTAACTTCAACCTCTGCAGCCTTTCTCGGAGTCCCTGCCAGAGACATTCTGGAAGCTGCAACTTGGGACTTCTGTTCATACCACCAGGCATTTCTATCTTTTCCAAATCCAAGCTGGGTTTTGCAACCGTAGTCCTGCAGGAGGGTACTAGACAGCCCCAACTGCAATAGTGAAACACTAACTTACTCTCTCCTTTATTCACCCAAGTTTACCTTCAGTGAGATTGCAACAGCAAATTCCCCAATGCCTTTGGGGTGGCAACCAGTGGAAAGTATGTAAATATGAATGAAGTCATGGCTTTGGTGCGGATGTCAAATATTTTGAAACAAGTCTGGTAGAAAAATGGTTTGTAGGTGACTTGTAGAAAACTCCCACTTATGCAATTTTATTTATTTTATTTTATTTTACATTTGTTGACCGGGCTAGTCTGGCTGGATACATGTCCATTTTCAGCAGAGGCCCGAGGAGTAAAGCTCCACTAAATACTAAGTACATTACAAATAATCATTACTGTTTAGAAATATCAAAAATTAGAAGTCATAACAACACATAGAATGCAAGATACTTTCAAAGAGAAGCAAGGCTTCATCTGCCTTAAGTGTAGTGCAGTGGTCCCAGATAGTCCTACATGCAGGTAAAGTGCAGGCAAGCATGAATGGCTGTACATGAAGCTTGTACACAGATTGTCCCAGAGGTAGACTTTGCTATTTATGCAGCAGACTGCTCAGGAATTTCTTAACCCATTGTGTGCTGCCTTAAGGTCAGTGAGTCTCTGTTCCTTCATACATTTTCTCTGATCATTATTAGGGTGATCCTGAAAGTATTGACCACAAACTGGATGCGAAGGATAAGGCAACATCTGGATTTACCACTGGCATACTGCAGCACATTTTGTAATATAGCCCATAGAAAGCCACCCCCATCTTTTAGTTGTTGGAATCTTTCTGTTGGGACAAATGCATCACTATCTTAAGGAGCATAGTATGGTTGTCTACCATAATGGTAGTCGATGAAATCTTCAGCTTTTAAGAACCTAATGCAGTAGTTTGAGATTGCCAAGGTACTACTCTGTATGGTTCCCCCTTACCCCATCCTGTTGGCTAGCCTGGGCTGGAGTGAAGTGGCCTATCCATCTCTTGGGTCCAAAAGTCTGCACAGATTTAAATAGATTTGAGGAGATTTTTTATCTTGCCCATTTTCAGCTTAAAACAGTGTCCCTCAAATTTGTGGTTTATCCCAGGACCTTGCTCGTAAACTTTGAGTAGATGCTTTCCATGTTTCAGGACACTTGCAGTCTAAATTGGTATAGGCAGGTGCTTCTTGTACTAAAAAGGTCTTTGTCTCGTACAGATGGGTGTCTGCCATGTTTTGGGGGGGGGGTTAAGGGTGCCGTGCTCTAGAGACCCTCTGCAGCTGAAATCCTAGTAATAAGTACTGCTGCAGCAGTGACCTGCTTCTACAGCTGATTAAGAATGTAGTGTAACTTTGTATTTGCCACTGTGGTAAAATACTCAAGTATGGACAGTTTTGATGGCTGATCATTTGAGCTTTTCTCTTGTATTTCAGGCCGAAGAATACAAAGCAACCCGAACGTGAAGAGAAGAGAGTTTTGGGTTTGGTGCTTCTCAGGGGAGAGAATCTTGTATCCATGACTGTTGAAGGCCCTCCACCCAAGGATGTAAGTTTGCATCTTGTTTGCATTACACATTGCTAATGTGAGCATTCCTTTCTTTCAGATTTAGAAGCTGTGCTCTGATATGGTAAAATATTGCTATTCGGTGGCCAGTTCTGTGATGATTTTACTGTTTTCTTAGGCTGTAGCAGCGATGCTGTGTTTTAGCTCTAGAATTACTCTGAGAACATGACCACTGATAGACAGTTTCTTTATTTTTAGTTGTGTTGTAATTTTCTTATTCACACCCACTTTCTGAATAACACTCCACTGAAATAGAATATAAATGTTTTGTCATTACTGTATTTACAAACTGGTTCAAGTTTGGAATCTGTTACAGGCTGCTTAAGATTTGCTTCAAGAATTTCTGCATACCGTTTCATTTGTGTTTTATTACTGTCTAATTTTAATAAAAAGCTATTTGGTTGGGGAGTGGGGGGCAATTAGCCTATGCACAGGTCTTCCACATGACTTGTGTTCTGATTTTTATTTCTGCAATAAAGTAGCTCTACTTCACACCACTTCTGTCAGTTAACCACCATCACATTGGTCTCCTTTCTCATTTAACAAATTGAGCCAGGGCCACTTTCTGTTTCTAGGCAATTTTGCTTGAGTTGCTGTTAACTGTAGAATAAAAAGACTGCTGTAGATAGCTGGTAGGCCATACAAATTATCTTAATACCACACCATCAGATCTAATTTTTTTACCGCATTACCTCCCCAGAACAGACTACACTGCTGTCTGACACTATCTACCCAAGCATTCCAGTCGAGATTTCCCCCATTACCGCATGCAGTATGCTTCCATCTTAATTGCATTTTTAAGTATTCTTCTCTCTCTCTCCCTGCCTTGTATCTCCCTCCTCCCGAGTTAATCTGCATGTATTGTTTCCATAAATTTCATTTTGTTTCTGTGGGATATGTGCTTTTTATAAAATTCCTGCCTGTAGTTCTTATCTCAGTGTCATACTTCATTGTGGTTTAGATTTGATTTCTTTCTACCGATTACCTCTAATTGTACCTTAAGGCCTTAAACAGTTGGGATCCTATATCCCAGTTTGGTTCCCATCATGTCTGTCAAAGCACTCTTTGGGATTTATCTGTCGCCTCAGTCAGGTGCCTGCCCCCCAAATATTCATGCTCTCATTAATTCTCCTAAATGTTGGTATCTGCTAGGGTGGGGGGTTTGGATTTTACTTGGGGTATAAAAAATATCAATGCAGAATCCTAAACCTTTCTGGACATATGGAACCCTACTGACTTATTCCCGGTCTCCTAATTTCTCTCTTCCCGGTTTCTTTGATTTGCGTGTCTTACTAATTGCTCCTTTCTGCTGGCATCTTCTGTCCTAGATTCTTTACCAATGCTTGTATTTGCCAACAGTTCTCCAGTGAGTTGTACTGTTTAACCAATCTGTTTCTAGCTTTTTATAGAAACTAGAAAGTGGGTAAGAAGCTTTGGTTTTGTAAATTGCAGGGATTTACTCCCTACACTTCTTTGTAACAGTGTTGGTCACTTGTTTAAGCTGAGGGAGTTTAGGGCATTCTCCCTCTTACTCTTAAACAGCAATTTCTTTCTGTTATTGAAAGTCTGTTAAAGGCAATTGACACCAGACAGGTTTGCTCTTCCTTGACCTTGTTTTGTGCCATTGGGTACAGCAGAGTCAATGAAGTTTTATAAAGCACTGATATATAACTCTGCATAGTTGTCAGTCCCATCTGTGGAGGGGGGGGGTGCAGTGAAGCTATTTATACCATCAAGTAAAGTTTTTGTCGGGCAGGGCAGGTGTGATTGCTCTGAGACTGATTTGTGGTCAGATCTCACCAGGGAAGACCTTACAGTGGTCCTGGATCTGGTGCTTACCAATATGGGGGCTGTTGGCACCCCTTGTGGGTGTGTCTGCCAGCTGGTACAGAGCATTGGAATTGGTCAAACCTTTGGGCAAGTGAGCTTGAGCACGAGTAGTTTACCCAGTTTGTGGTTGGGTAATTAAGTTGCCCAAAGCCACTGTGTTAAGATGCATCTTGATTCAAGTTGAGCCATCTAGGCAGAGTAGGTGTCTTGGTTCTTGGATGGTCTCCTATAGCTGGCAGTGACTTGGAATAAGTGTCCTACCAACAGTTATCTCCATGGGAGTTGTACTGTTTAACCAATCTGGAGGTGTGTTTATCTTTAATGAATATTTATACGCTGCCTCCTTTAGCTTTCACATCTTCAGTTTGTGGTCTGAACGTGTGCAAGGGTGTTGTAACCTGGTATGGCTGGAGTGCTGGTTCAATGCTCTGGAAAGGTCTCTGACTGCACAAATGTCTGCGTCTTCCAAAGTGAGGATTGCTTCCAGTGAGTGCAGTTTCATGTTAAGACTCGTAGCATTTAGCAGCATAACATTGTTTTATAGATGGAGTTTTTATATCGGGAATTTTGTCCGTAAGATGCTGCCTAAAGACGCTGTAGGGGTGGCAAGAACCTTAGTAGCAGAAATCTCAGGGATGATAGCTGAAGACCATCTCTGGCAAAAGCATCGATGTGCCAGTCATGTCTTCTCCAGCTAACATGCTGGATCCCCTTATAATGACACACAAAACTGTCTGTTTTTCATTTTCTGTTTGAGGCATCATCCTAGGTGAAGATAAAATGCTGCTTAAGGGAAATACCTGCCAGAGACACTTGGTCCAGGCTGTCTGTCTCTCACCATGTAGTCCAGGGATATGCGTCTCAAGTTCACACCAATACAGAGTCCTAAACAGTACCTGTTGAGAGACTTGTGTGCTATGGTGTATCCTAGCACCAGGCAGACATGACCTTTTCCTTATCCAGCCTCCTGAGAGGGACATCTGTGTCTTGTGATGGAATCACCTATGACTAATATGTTTGGTTTTGTGCTTTCCTTTAAGGGCTTGACAGGTGAGACACTGGTGCGTGAGCTGTGTATTGGGTTATGCAGAGAAAGTATTGTGTAATGTGCTTGAGGGGGGGTCTGGTGTTTTAGGCATATTTCTGGTGAGTGCCTCCACATATGTAGATGTGGGTTTGTGTGTAGTAGGCGTGCATGCTGATGTGACCCACTTATGGTCACATGTACTCGTGTGGGCGAGCATGGAGTCATGGTTCTTAATATAGTTGTATCTCTCACTTGGTTGTGTGGACTAGTTGGAGAGGGCTGTTGAACACGAGGCAGTTGCTACACTTCCTCCGGGTGCCCATGTTTACCAAGCTGGCTAGTGAGACTGGGGAATTGTCCGTCCATGGTGTTGGGTGAATTTATATGGTCAGGTAAGGGTCGCACATAGGAATGGCTGGTGGGTGACTCTCAACTCACATTTTGTGATAGGACAGTTTGGCAGACTTGTGTGGGATATATTTATTGAGAACACTAAAGGGCTTATGATACATTATCGTCTTCTGTCTATTGTAGTGGTGGTCTCTTCCCTGAATTAATGGAGCCTAATTCTGGTACCCCCTATCAAATCTGGATACAATTGGAACAAAACAAATGACTTGGCCTGTGGCTAAACGTTTCTGTTGAGACCACTGCTCAGGCCACAACTGCTTCAGTCTCCTGCTAGTGTAGTCTTGCCAGTATAGAATGGGGTTTAGACACCTCTGTAGCTGTCCCACTACCTAATGCAGGTATGGGAGAACCCTAACCCTTGAGATGTAGGAGTGGTAAGAGACCCCTTTCCAGACACTAGTATGTCTGTAAATTTATTTTACCTTGTAGACAAGTTCACCAGAAAGTTTGTTGTACAGCAGATAGTCAGATTATACATGTTTTATAAGGCTGATGTGGTTTCCTTGGGTGTGTTGCAATGGTAGTTGCTGTATATGGCTCTAGTGCTAGTTTGGAGGCAGTCGCTGCTGTATATGGCTCTAGTGCTAGTTTGGAGACAGTCGCTTGTAAATGTTCTTGGGAGTAGTAAATAGCCAAGAGGGCACGACAAAAGGCTGCTGATGCAAGTCAGATACTTGAAGTGTTAAAATTCAGAAATGATTGCCAGTGGGAACTTGCTGGTAGGCATCCTAACTCTAGTGAACGGACAAGTAAGGTCTGAAGCGGAGATGACGTTTTGAACTTGGCCTGAATAGGTTTTAGAAATGAAGTCTTGCAAAAGTCCTGCAAGTAAGTACATTTTTCCTTTTGCAGCAGAAATCTTTGAAATAAAAGCCATCTGTCAGGACTGGGTTCTGACCCCGTGGGAAAAGGGAAAGGACTCTGGATTGGGATTTCTTTAAGTGGAGCATGTCCAACACTTCTGGGTTTGACATAGCTTTGTATGTTAGGCAGAGCTTTGTATGTTAGGCAGAGAACGCCCCTGAGTAGGCGATATGCGATGGGAGTAACGCTGTAGTTTTTTGAGACTGTCTGTGTAGGGCATCTGTTTGAGGCCAGTAATCCTCTTTGGAAGGTATTTATGTGGTCTTTCCAGTTGTTGTAGATGTCTTGGGTACATGCCAAAAGGGGCGTTTTACTCTCTAATGGGTCTGAGTGATGAGTAGAGGGGAACAATGACTTTTTTTTCTTTCTGGATGAGAATCCTTTTGTGATGAGATGAGCCACGTAGAAGGATTTCCTGACTACTGTGGCTATGTGATTATCAAAAGGAGACTACTGTACACCTCTGTCTCAAGGTCTCGTCACATTTTCAGCATTAAGTAGACTACCAGCTATGTGGTAGTTCATGGGTACAGAGTTTTTACCAAAGGGGATGACTGTACACTTTTTGGCATTGAGCTTCAGGCCATGGCTTTGACACCAAGTATCTCAGTGAGGCCCTTTTGTAGTATGTCCACATCGTTAAGAGAGTTTCGATTTATGGCTCCTAGTTTGCAGTCATCTGCAAACTGTTAGCCAAAGACCTTCTGTGTTAGCCTGCACTTCAGAGAAGAAGTACCAAACGGGAGAGGACCCAGGACTGAACCCTGTGGTACTCCACTTGTCACTGGTTTGAAGTCTGATTTGGAATCAGCTACTTTCAGTGTGGGTTCTGTCCGTGCGCCAGTTGGCAACCCATCTTGTGACATGGGGATTCATACCTAGTTTAGTGAGCTTATCTACAATTCCAGAGGGAGGGATGGTGTCGAAAGCCTTGGCGAGGTCTAGATAAGCTGTGTGAACCACTTTACCCTCATCTTTGAAGCAGTCACCAAAGCCATAGAAGTCAAATCGGGTTTAGGAGACATGATCTGCCTTTTAGAAATTTGAACTGGGTAGGGTCCAGAGTTTGGAGATTACAAATGTCCGAGTTCCACGATGATATGTTCCATGGCCTTGCAGACCAGGCTCATCAGGTTAATGGGGTGGTAGTTCCCGGGGTCAGTCATGGCTCCCCCTTTGTAGAGTGGGATAAGTCGCTGTGTGCCATTCAGTGGGTACAAAGCCTGAGGTGAGGCTATGATTGAACATGGTACTTGAGTAGGGTGCCAATTCATTTTTTCGTTCGTGTAGAACACAGCCTGGGTCAGGTCCCATGGATGCTGTGTTCTTGGCTTTGGAGAGTTGTGTTTTTACCTCTGCAGCGTTGGTTATAGGAAATTTGCATTCTTCCGGTATAGAGATCGGCCCTCTGGAGGGTGAGAGGGTGGTGAAGTTACCATCTGCCAGGATTTTGGCAATATCAGTTGGCTCTGTATATTGTGCTGTAAGTCTGAGCAGATCTGAGTGTTCCAATTGAGATTCTTGACATAAGAATAGAATGCTTTGTGGTTGTCTTTAGTCAATGGCAATTTTGTTTTCGTAACTAGTTTGTTTTGTTTTGTTTTTGTTTTTTTTGTTTTTTTTTTGCAACAGTTTCCTTCTTCTGTTGTAGAGTTTGTTAATGGCAGAGGACCACCAGATTGGCTTCCTTGTTTTGGAGGATAACATCTTTGTTCTCTTAGGGGATAGCATGATCCATGCACTCTTAAGTTCTTATAAAGTGCATTTGTGTAGGGTGTCATGAAGTTTGTCACTTCTGCATTAAGTGTGAAGTTGGCTTTGGAGAAGTTTTTTACGATGGTTTCCCCAATTGGGGGTGGGATGTGGATGTCTAGGCTAATTAGCTGTTAGTCTGATCTGACCAATGAGGAATTGACCTTTGTTGGTAATGACCAGGTCTAGGATATTTCTGCCCCTGGTGGGGGTGTGAATAAGTTGATCCAAGGCGTTGGAATTTATGAATTCTAGAAATCGTTGAGCAAAAGAAGTTGGTACATGAGTAGTTTTCCCAGTAAATGGTGGGGTAGTTGAAATCGCCCATTATTAGGGTGTTGGGTTGTACCCTAATACTTTCCAGTGTGTGAAGAAATGAGGAGTGGGAATCCTGGGGCATGGTGGGGTGGGGGTGGGGGGTTTGTTACCAGCTGCAGTTTGGATTGCAGTCTTGCCCAGAGTTGCACTTGGATAATCTCGGATGCATTATGCTGTGCAACTAGCCTGGAGGTGTGGGTATCCTTAATGAATATGGACACGTCTCCAACTTTAGTGCTTCGTTCTGGGTTAGGTGGCCAAAAGGTGTGGTATGAATTGTAGCCTGGTAATGCAGGGGTGCTTTCTGGAGCTTTGAACCAGGTCTCTGTCACTGCACAGATGTCAATGTTCTCCATTTTTAATGAGTGCCTTGAGTGAGTGCATTTTGAGGATGTTCATCGTGCATACAGCTGCAGTCATAACAGATGGGTTCTCCTGCCGTCAGGCGGGTCCTCGGTCGGCCGAATTCCAAAGTCTAGGTCCGGCGACGGTTGTCGTCGCTTCTTCCCTGACGTCAGTGCACCAGGGGTATACAAGAACCAGCCAACGCCATTTTCTTCAGTCTTTCTTGCCGCGCGGTGCCCGAAGCAGTTCACAAGTGCCGGTCGGCCAGCTCCTGAAATTACGAAAATTTTGCAACCGAAGTCGTCTTGAAAGCTAAGTACCCCATTGGGGAAACTTTTCTTGCCTCAGACCGATGTCAGACCAACTTAATAATTGTATTTCTTGTGGGAAGCAAATACCGCATAAGGGTTTTCATTCCCTCTGCATTCCTTGCTTATGCCCAGACCACGACGTCTCGGTCTGTCGTTTTTGTTTTTCATTCAACAAACGCACCATAAAGCGTCGGGTGGAGTTCGCCCAGCACTATTTTGGCAAAAAAATACTATTATGTCGTCGGATACTCCAACTCCAGTTTTGTCTAAAAGATGCAAAGATAAGGACCGACACTAGGTCCGCGGCCTCTACCGACACCACGCCAAAGCAGACTACAAGTGGTCCGGTTCTCAGCGAGGCGCCAACACAGCCCCTGCCTACTGACTACACTTCATTGGCGGTGTCTTCTGTGCCAGAGGTCACAGGCTCCTCGGCCCACACCCCGACTACAGATACCAAAGCCACTCTTGGTGGTGAATCTCAAAATGTAGACAGGTCTGCCTTCTCAAGGTGTCTTCAGACCTTCCTCTTCTTTTTCTATCAAGGCTTTCACTAAGTCTAAAGCAGCCATGCATCCTAAGAGACAAGCTCCACAGGGCCGTTCTCCAGGCCCCATGCCTAAAAAACAGGTGCTTAAAATGGCTGAGGATTTGATTACTCCCACGGACAAAAGGCCCAGAGTGGAGGAAGAATCCCCCTCCTCTGACCAGGCCTCCATTATTTCAGAGCACTCTGATTAAACAGCCCTAGTGCCTACCACCCCTTTCTTAGCTTAGGAGTTCTACCCATCTGTTATGACTGCAGCTGTATGCACGATGAACATAGTACAGTTTTGTACCTACCATAAATGTAGATGTTAGAGTGCTAATACAGCTGCAGTGCAGGTTTCCCTCCTTCCTTCCCCTCGTGGGACAGGCCTATTGGCCAACACCTTCTCATACGACCTGATTGGGGTATTCTTTTATGGTGTATTTGCTTGCAACTACTGTATTTTGATTATATTGCATTGTTTTATTACAAAAAATGTATGTATTGCCTTCCTTCTGGGGGCACCTGACATCTGGGGCAAGAAAAACTGAAGAAAATGGCGTCTGCTGGTTCTTGTATACCCCTGGCGCATTGACATCAGGGAAGAAGCGACAACAACAGACTCCGGACCTAGACTTTGGAATTCGGCCGACCGAGGACCTGCCTGACGGCAGGAGAACCCATCTGTTATGACTGCAGCTGTATTAGCACTCTAACATCTACATTTATGGTAGGTACAAAACTGTACTTTTAGACTTCTAGCATTGAGTAGCATTACCCTCAGTTTGCTTGCTTGTAACTGTTACGGTGGTGAATTTGTCATTTGAACCTTTCCTAAAAAAAGGCAGTATAGGGGTGGCAATGCTTGAATTATTTGAAAAGGGAGCTTTCCTTTCTCAACAAGTCTAACCACTTCAACAAGGAAGTTCATTTTTGCATTTTACACAAGAAGGGAGAATTTGAGTTCCACTTTTTTAACATCTTCAGGAAGGTTTTCAGAATAATTTTCATACATGGATACAGCAGATGTTCATTGTGTTTCACTGTTGCAGTCATGTCTGCAGGGTTCTCCCCTGCTGGCAGGCAGCCCTCTGTCGGCCAGAATCCCAAAGTCTGGGTCTGGCGTCGGTTGTTCATCTCTGCTCCCTGACGTCAGAGCGCCAGGAATATAAAGCTGACAACCGACGCCATCTTCATAGCAGTTCACAAGTGCGGTCGGCTGACTCCTAATTTTCCTGATTTACTTCAGTCCGACGATTTTCTTCTCCACTCAAAGCTAAGTACCCTGTTGGGGAAACTTTTTTCTTGCTCCACTCCGATGTCAGAAAAAGTTAATTGTATTTCATGTGGGAAGCAAATACCTCCAAGGATTTTCATTCTTACTGTATTCCTTGCTTGGGCCCTGACCACGATGTAGCTAGTTGTCTGTTTTGTGCTAGATGCTAGATTCAATCAACGTACAATTAAGCGAAGGTACGATTTTGCTTTTCATTACTTCGGTAGGTGCTTTAACTACAAAATGTCGTCTGATACGGTCCCGGCTACCTGAGTTCACAAATGTCGCAAGGATAAAGACAGGCCTCAGAGGTTCAAATCTGATGATAGCACTCAAGCGGAGCCAGCTTCAGGTTCAGCCGTCAGTGAGGCGCTTTTGCAGCCCCTGTCGGCCATTTCAGAACCGATGGCCAAAACAGACTCATGAGGAGCCAACCTGGCCTTTAAATATTTCTGTTGCAGGACCTTCGGACAGTGCTCCTTCGGATGGGTCCGGAGCCACTGTGCAGGTACCAGCTTCCGAAGGGGGTTTCAGGCCTACTCAGCTACTAGTAAAGGCAAAGACTCCTAAATCAAAGACTACAACACAGGCCTCTTCTGAACTGGCACCCAAGTCACAGAAACAGTTACTCAAGATGGCGAAGGATTTACTTACTATGATTAGGGGTTCACATCCCCCTCCAGATAAAAGGCCAAGGCAGGATGTGTATTATGATTCCTCTGATCAGGCTTCTGTTTCCTCAGATGTCCTTCAAGAATGCAACTGCAGTCATAACATGTGGGTTGTCCTGCCTCAGGCAGCCCTCGGTCGGCCGGATTCCAAAGTCTGGGTCCGACGTCGGCTGATGTCGCATTTCTCTCAGTCAGAGCGGCTGGAGTACATAAGCATCAGCCGATGCCATTTTCTTCAGTCTGTCTTGCCGCGCGGTGCCTGAAGCAGAAGCGGTTCGCAAGTGCCGGTCGGTCAGCTCCTGTATTCTACGATACCGAAGTCATCAAAAAAGCTAAGTACCCCGTTGGGGACCTTTCCTTGCCTCAGCCGATGTCAGAAATTACTGAAAAGGTTAACAATTGTCTTTTTTGTGGTAAACAAATACCTCATAAAGATTTCTACTCTTACTGCCTCCCTTGCCTGGGCCCAGACCACAACGTCTCTGCCCGTGTAGCCTGTGCTCGCTTCAACAAGCGCACTCTCAGGTGCCGGGCGGAGTTCACTGAAGATTTTTTCAGCGATAAATTTGCTTACACCATGCAGTCAGATCTTCCGACATCGCAAACTCCCAAAAAGCGAAAAGACCGGGACAGACATCCTCGGCCCGCGTCTACCACAGACTCCACGCCAAAACCTAGCGTGAGTGCTCCGGTTCCCTCTGAGACTCTCTCCACTGCTCCGAACTGAAGACACCGCATTACCGGCGACTCAGATTCCAGACATTACTCCGCCAGTTATAGATTTTCCTCCGGATACCGAAACCGAGGAAATGCCCGAGACCATTGCTGTAGACAAGGTCACTCCTGCACGTGGAGCTGCCAGGCCTCCTACGGCCATGTCTATTAAGGCCTACACTAGGGCTAAGGCAGCCAGCAAAACAAAGCATATTACTTCTAAATCCTTACCTCAGCCGACTCCGGAGACAAATTATGTCCATGGCTGCTGATTTAATTTCCATAATTAGAGGTTCACAGGCCCATCCTGAGAGAGCATCCCAGCCTCCTCCTGATAAAAGGCCCCGGGTTGAACCCTCTGACCCTACTCCTTCAGATGATTCTGAGGGCTCTGTCCACTCTGATAGCCAGGAAGAGCTCTTCCAGACCTATGGGGACTCGGATGCAGAAGATTCCATCCCTTCGGCCTCCCCTCCTGAGGATATTTCTTTTGCGGAAGTTCTGCACACCATGAGGGAACATTTCAAGTGGCAAGGTCAGGAATATTCTGATTCTAGGAAAAGCCTTAGAACTTTCCTTAAGAAGCCTCAGCACAGGCCCTTAGCTATTCCTCCTGTACTTGATGTTCTGGATGATTTGTATTCTGACTAGTGCTACCCCTGATTCTCTTCCTCCTGCTCCAGCCAAGCCAGACAGGTATTGCAGGGTCCCAGAAACTCATTCCCATTTATTCAGGGCCCATACTGCTGATTTGGAAACTATTTCACAGGGGCCTAAAGGAGTTTCAGCCTCCACCTCAAAAAATCCTTTGCCCTCCAACAGGGAAGCGAGGTCATTAGAGAGATGGGGCAAAAAGGTTTACACATCCACTACCTTATCTATGACAGCTTTAAATTGCCTTTTTCATATGTTACAATATCAGGATTATCTCTTAGAAGATTTACAAAAAACATTAGCTTCTCCTCATCCTTTAGACAGGAAGACTTTGCAGGAAGCTGTACATAACACTCAGCAAGTAAGCAATCACTTCCTGCAGTGTGGATATGATGCACTGGAAGCTTCATGTAGGGCAGCTATGACAGAGGTAGTGATTCGTAGACATGCTTGGTTAAAAGATCAACCTCTACCAGATCATGTAAAAGCAAAACTGCTGGATGCACCTTTGGAAAAGAACAAGCTTTTTGGTGCAAATGCTAAGGATGTGTTAAAGACCATCGAAGAAAAAGCAAAATCAGTTCAGACTGTGAAAGATTTCCTCCAGGTTCAACCCCCCAGATTCAGTAGGAATTGGCCTTCAAAAAACTGGTCCTTTCCTAATCCAGAAAAGTTTCAAAGGGGTAAGAACAGACGTGGCCGAGGAAGAGGCCAATACAGAGGCCCTTACAGGGGACGACAATGGCAGCCAGGAAACCAAAGTGACGCAGGGGTTTCACCTGCCCAACAACCACAAACTCCATGACTTTCCTCTACTACCGCCCACCAGGGAACAACTAGAAGCTCCCTTGGGCGGGAAATTATCTCTGTTTGCAGAAAACTGGCACAGACTGACAAAGGACAAATGGATTTTGGACATTATAGACAGAGGGTACAGGTTTCATTTTCATACCTTAACAAGAAAACAAGGCATGCCAAACCTACCACAAAATCAGAGGGCAGAGGCTATCAAGCAAATCACTCTGACTCGAATGAAAGCAATAGAAAGAGTGCCACAACAAGAACAAGACCAGGGGTTTTACTCAAGACTGTTCCTTGTTCCAAGAAAAGAATCTCAATGGAGACCAATACTGGACTTGTCCGCATTAAATACCTTTCTCATAGTACCAAAGTTCAAAATGCTGACTCTACAGCATCTCCTTCCCATGCTGGGCAAGGAGTCGTGGCTGATTACTCTGGACCTCAAGGAGGCATACCTGCATGTCCCTGTCAGACACAGCTGCAGAAGATACCTCGGATTTCTTGCAGGGCCAGAGCATTATCAATTCTCAGCATTGTCATTTGGCTTGTCTACTGCGCCCAGAGTATTTATAAAATGCCTGGCTTCAGTAATTGCTCATTGCAGGATCCAGGGTATACAAATTTACCCGTACCTGGACGACTGCCTCATACAAGCGGACGACAAATTGATGACAAAAAACCTGGATTATGTCATACGATTACTTCAAGCTCCGGGATACACAGTCAACTTCCAAAAGTCAAGACTGCAGCCATCCCAGCAAATAATCTTCTTAGGAGCCAAACTAGACACAGCCTCTCAGATGGCTTACCTGACAGAAGACAAGCAAGAGAAGTTAACTCGTTACTTCAAAGGTTTAGCAAAACTTACCCAGATGACTGCAAGGAGATTCCTACAGGCCCTGGGTTACATGGCATCCTGCATTCTACTGGTTCCATTAGCAAAACTACACGTGAGAAAGCTTCAATGGTACCTAAAAAGCATTTGGTCTCAACACAGCAACAACTTGGAGACTATCATACCACTCATTCCATGCCTACAAAAGGAATTCCTATGGTGGGCCTCGGTGAGCCAGGAAAACACGGGTATGTCATTCAAAAAACCACAGATAACACAGCCCATGACTACAGACGCCTCAGACCTTGGATGGGGGGCGCACATGGAAGGCAGGTGTATAAAAGGACAATGGTCTCCAAAGGAAACACATCTGCATATAAACCAAAAGGAAATGCTGGCAGTAATGCATGCCATCGAGGCTTTTCAACACCAACTCCAGCAAGGCCATTTAATGATACGGACAGACAACACCACTGTGATGTGGTACATAAACAAGCAGGGGGGCACCCACTCTTACCCCCTTTGCAGACTGACAATGCAGCTTTGGGAGAAATCACTGAGCCTAAACATCCAGTTACAATGCCAATTTGTTCCAGGGAAAGACAATGTGTTGGCGGACAGCCTCAGCAGGAATTTCACAGATCCACACGAGTGGAGGTTACATCCGAAGGCCTTCAGACAACTCACTTCGACATGGGGCAAGTGGACCTATTTGCCTCTCACCTCAACCATCTTCTACCAAAATTTTGCACAAGGACATACCATCCAAAAGCTTGGAAAATAGATGCCCTCTCATTCAACTGGAACTCCCTAGCAATCTATGCATTCCCACCTCTGCCACTGATGACCTCAGTATTACTAAAGATCAAAGCAGAGAAGCCCAAGGGAATCATAATAGCTCCGGATTGGCCAAGACAACACTGGTACCCAGTACTACGGAGCATATGTCACACCAGGAGGTGGGCCCTCCTCCAGTGGCCTCTATTGACTCAACACAATTTCGAAACACTGCATCCAAATCTTCAGACACTGCAGCTAACAGCCTGGGAAATCCCATAAATAACTTCAGCTTATCTCTCTCCAATGAAGTTCAGCGGATACTAACAGAGGCTCGAAGACCATCCACTAGAAAGGTTTACTTAGCAAAGTGGAAAAGATTCAGCAATTGGAATACCAGCAAGGGACATGATGCATCATTGTTGAACATCCTACTCATCTTGGAATATTTGGCAGATATGTTAAAAAACGGCCTCTCATATTCTTCCATAAAGATACATGCATCTGCTATTTCAGCTAGATACAACACTGATCCTCCTGATGTCCTTCAAGGATGCATCTGCAGTCCTAACAAATGGGTTGTCCTGGCCTCGGGCAGCCCTTCGGTCGGCCGGATTCCAAAGTCTGGGTCTGGCCTCGGCTGATGTCGCACTTCACCCGACGTCATAGCTGCAGTTCTTCGGGTATAAAGGCATCAGCAGACTCCATTTTCCTCTGTCTTTCTTGCCGCGTGGCGCCCGAAGCAGAAGCTGTTCGCAAGTGACGGTCAGTCAGAACCAGAGATTGCTACTACTGAAGACTTCTAAAAAGCTAAGTACCCCGTTGGGGACTCTTTCTTGCCTCAGCCGATGTCAGAAAAAGTTAACTGTTTAACTTGTGGGAAACAAATACCTCATAAAGATTTCCACTCTTACTGCCTACCTTGTTTAGGCCCAGACCACGACGTAGCAGCTTGTCTAGCCTGTGCTTCCTTCAACCGACCGACACTTAGACGTCGGTCGGAGTTTGCAGAGGAGTTTTTCGGCTCCGCTTTTGCTTATATCATGCCGTCTGAGACTCCGACTTCACATTTAGCCAAAAAGCGTAAGGAGAAGGACTGACGCTCGCGGTCTGTGGTTGCGGTCGGCTTAACCGCAGATCTGAAGTAGGATATTCATTTGTCTGCAACCTGTGGGTTATGGATCCGATATCGGATCCGAACCGGCATAGTTTTCCAGCTATGGATCCAAGCTCTCAGCTCCTCCCCTCACCCATAATGCCCTGCTCTACCCTCATGACCTCAGATCTTGTTTGCCGCGCTGGTAACTAGATGTGGATTTCATAGCTCTCAGCTAAGTAGACTTTTCTTGTTAAAAAAATAGAGAATTTTTTCCTTCTTTAACAATTTTTGTGTGAAAGTTGTAGGTTTCCTATTATTATTGACTGTTTTTAGATTAATTTAATTTTCAGTAGTAATTTTTATTCCCTCCCCTCGCTGGTACGTAGAGTGTGTGTGAGGCCTGTGTGCTTCTTTTATTGTTTAAGTTACTTTTCTGTAACTTTAGGTTAGTTTATAGACTATGGCTGAACAGCCTAAGTCCATATTTTCAAAATGCTCCGAGTGTGGCCATAAGCTCTCACCGGCTGATGGCCACACTCGGTGTGTTAAGTGTCTTGGGGTTGAACACCTCACATCTGGTTGTTCCATTTGTGCAGGGTTCAACCCCAGGGCACTGAGGGAGCGGAGGTCCAAGCTGGTCTTGGCGGGTCTTTTACCGCCGGACTCGGCTCCGACCTCCGCTCCTTCGGGGACTCCTGCGGCTGCAGTTGTTCCCCCTGTGGCACCCCCTCCTGCTCCTGGGACTCAAACTCCCGCTTCAGGACAGGAGAGGGATGCTTCTAAGAAGGACCGGAGGGAGAAGCACCACGGCGGGCCGAGACCACTGTTTGGGCCCAGCCAGCCAAGCGGGCTTCTCCACCGGCTTCCTTGTCGGTGCGGTCTCCTCCTTCTCGGCTCCGGTCACCTGTGTGCTTCTCACCGGGTCCTGAGGAGGAGGAGACCCGATCTCCGAGGCTATCGAGGAGGCATTCCAGGCCTACCACGGTAGCCACGTCGAGATCTACCCATAGCCTTTCGGATGCTGATCTGGACCGGATGATGAGAAGGTTCATCCAGGCCCAGATGCAGATGGGAGTGCTCTTGCCTCCCCTCCGGGGAGCTCAACACCCTTTTAAGCCTATTGCTCCTTCTCCGACCCGCTACCGGGTTCGAGCAACTGGAGCCAAGCAGCCGAGCCGGGGAGGTCGGAGCCGATAGTACTTGGTACCGGATCCGACCATGCCTCGAGTGCGCCGGATCCGATCTCTCGGAGCCTGGATCCGAGCCGGATCCGGGGATCAGTGCTCCTTCGGCGCCGTCTGTGTCGGAGCGCACTGTCCCGGATCCGAGTGCTTGGCGCCGGCTCGATCCACTCTTCGGATCGAGGGGAGCCTATTGTCGGATCCTTTGGTCGAGGTCGGCTCCCCTTCGGCTTTGATGTAGTGGAGAGGGCTCTGTTGAGGGTCTCCGGACCCCGGCACTTGCTTCGGCTCCGTCCCGTGCTCCCTCTGCACTGGGCCAGGCTTCCACCATCCGGCCCCTGGGACAGCCCGTTTCTGTGCCCCAAGTTGCTCCCATGGAGCAAATTGCTGCTTGCGAGGACTCCTCTGACAGCCCCAGAGGAGGCTCCTCGCAAGCATACGTGCAAAAGGAGGCACATTGACTCCTGAGTCTCTCACTGAAGACACGGACTTGGAGGAAGGGGAAGGCTCCCCACGGTCACCCGAGGATGTCTCCTTCGGAGACATCATGGAAATGCTCCGTATTAGGGGGGGGTGGTCTGCCCCCAAGTCTTCCTCTGACGAGTCCGTGTTCTTGGAGGCATTCGAAACGGGCCCGTCTACCTCTTGGGTGTCCCCTGCCGACCCCTGGTGGACCTTATTACCACCAGGGCGTGGAAGGAACCGGACACCGTGGAGCCAATTCCCAAAAGACCTGATAGAATCCTTAGCCCGCCTTCCGACAGGACCCATTGGAGTAAGGGGCCTCCTGTAGATGCCATGTTGATGGCGGCGGCCACAGAGGGAACTGGCTCAGGAGAGTCCCTCAGTCCACCCACCGAGCAAGGAGTCTCGGATGATGGACCGCTTGGGGAAGCGGATGTTCAGTTCGGCGACCTTCTCGGTAAGGGCGCTGAACTATTTGGCACATGTTATTCGGATGCAGCGAGACCTTATTAAGGAGTACGCTGCATCCCCCCCCCCCCGAGTCCATTTCGGAGGAGGACAGAGCTCTGCACTCCACCAAAATGGCCACTCTTAGGTCAGTCACAAATACTTCTATGCGGCTACTCTCCCATGCTACGGAGGCCGCTAGAGCTCTTGAGGACAGGACTGGTCACTAGGCGTCAGGCCTGGCTCCGCCACTCGATTTTCTGAGCCCTTCAAGGCGTCGTTTGAACGCCTTTGATGGTTCTGCTCTGTTTGGCAAGACCGTTCGAGCGTTGACCCAGAGCGAGAAGGACGGGAAGACGCTGTCTGCCGTCGGAATCCGCTTCTCTGCACCCCAGAGGCCCTATTCTAGGAACCAAAAGGGTCAGAAGAAGATGTGGTTCGAAGTCGCAGCAGTCCCAGCCTGCTCGGACAACCAGTCCTTCCGTGGCAGAGGAGGACAGGGAGGGCGCCGCCCTAGAGGCAGAGGGTCTGCCACAAACTGCTGGTCCAGGGAACCTTTCTCTGAACGGCCCGCGCAGCAACCCTGAGGGGTTGCCCGACTGCTCTACTCTGGAGGCAGTCGGGGGACGTTTTTCGGGGCACCTAGCGGCATGGGAGTCCATAACATCGGACCGCTGGGTTCTCCAAATCATATCCAGGGGATATCGCATTCCTTTCCTTCACCTTCCAAAGATGAAGTCCCTCCCAGACGTACCACCCGGTCAAAGGGAGGCCGCTTTGGCAGAAATTGGCCATCTGCTAGAGAAAAGAGCCATCCAGCCCGTTCCCCCAGACCAGATCGGATCAGGGTTCTACTCCAGGTTCTTTTTAGTGCCAAAAAAGACGGTGGAACTAAGACCAATCCTAGACCTCTCTCTCTTGAACCTGGCAGTCCCCAAAGAAAAATACCGAATGGTCACTCTTCAATCTATTCTCCCCCTTCTGGGAGAAGGCCACTGGATGTGCTGATAGATCCCAAGGACGCGTACTACCACATCCTAATGGACAGACGCTCCAGGAGGTTTCTCCGCTTCCGGCTGGGAGCCAGTCACTACCAGTTCCGGGTCCTTCCCTTTGGTCTCACCACAGCCTCCAGGGTGTTTACCAAATTACTAGCAGTGGTAGCGGCCCACCTGAGGCTTCAGGGGTGCAGGTCTTTCCCTACCTGGACGACTGGCTCCTTACCGCCCCAACAAGGCATCTACTTCTCTCGTGAGACTCCTTTCTCCATCTTGCTCCATTTCTGGGCATCACAATAAATACAAACAAGTCCAACCTGGCACCCACTCAGCTCTTAGATTTCATAGGGGCCAGACTAGACACAAGGAGTTCTGAGCCTTCCTCACTGCGGGCAGGGTTCTAAATCTGCAGCTCCAGGTGCGCGCCATTCTCCATTCATGTTCTGTTCCAGCGGAGTTGGTCCTGAGGCCTCTAGGGTCCATGGCCGTCGATAGCACTTCTTCCTCTTGCCAGGCTCAATATGCATTCTACAGTGGGCGCTCTTAGTACAGTGGTCATACCTTGCTCTCCCATGCATCATCCCATAGCGATCAGCAAGGCTTGCAAGCGGTCCCTCTTGTGGTGGCTCCACTCCCGGATCTCCACGAGGGTCGCCCATTTTGTGCTTCTCCCCTCTCGCCACGGTGACCACGGACGCCTCCGCCTCGGGTGGGGGCACTTTGGGCGGACAGTCCAAGGCACGTGGAGCGATTCAGAGACCTTTCTGCATATCAATGTTCTAGAGATGAGAGCAGTGCTCTTAGCGTTGCTAGCACTTCAGGACTTTCTTCCCTTGGGAACAATTGCGATTCAATCGGACAATATGTCTGTTGTCTGGTACATCAACAAGCAAGGGGGAACAAGGTCTTACCCTCTTTGTCGAGAGGCCATGAGAGTTTGGGAATGGGCAATCTCCACCAATCGCTTTCTCATAGCAACGCACATTCCGGGTCGGTCCAACATCCTAGCGGACAAGCTCAGTCGCACCATTCTGACCCCTTACGAGTGGTCTCTCAATTGTCAAGTAGCGGAACGCATATTCGCACGGTGGGGAACCCCTTCATGCGATCTTTTTGCTTCTCCCTCAAACACCAAGTGCGACAGTTTTTGCTCTAATACCTCCTCCCGGAGGTACCCCAAGAAGGCAGCTCTGGTGCATGCTTGGCCACCCGGTCTTCTGTATGCCTATCCACCCTTGCCTCTGATGCTGCAAGTTCTTCAGAAAGCCTCTCGGGTGGGTTGCAGAATGATTCTCATTGCTCCATTCTGGCCTCGACAGATCTGGTTCCCCTTCCTAAGGTCTCACTCGGTGAATCCTCCTTGGATTCTAGATCCCATTCCTGATCTGATATCCCATCCATCCTGCATTCCTCCTCCGAACCTGGACAACCTGAAGCTGACCGCTTGGCTGCTCCAGTTCCACTCTTGATAAGGACTCGGTATTTCTTCACGGTAAAGGCTATTTTGGTGGCGGCTCATAAACCATCCACTAGAAAGGTTTACGAAGCAAATGGAACGTTTCTCTGTGTGGGCGGAGCGGCAAGGCCTAGATCCCTTCACGGTTCCTCTCCCTGTAGTGCTTGATTTTCTAACCTCTCTCTTTAATGATGGTGCCAGCAGTTCCACAGTCAAAGTTCAACTGGCGGCAATTTCTCACTATCACATTGGTCAAGAGTCTAATCCTCTTATGTCAGCCAAATTGTGCAAAACATTTCTTAAAGGTACTTTCCTTCTCAGGCCCCCTATAAAGCAAGCAGTTCCTCCTTGGGACCTTTCTTTGGTCCTACAGGCCTTGACCACTCCCCTTCGAGCCAGCTACAGTGGATCTCAAATTCTTGTCTTACAAGTCAGCCTTTTTGGTAGCCTTTACATCAGCCAAGAGAGTTTCTGTACTTCAAGCTTTATCAGCTAAACCTCCTTACTTGGTTTTTATCCGGACCGTGTCTCCCTCAGGACCAACCCGTCCTTCCTTCCTAAAATCGCTTCTGAAGCAAACATCAATCAATCCATTAACCTCCCTGTTTTCTTCCCTAAGTATGAAAACAAAGGTGAATATAGCCTACACTCACTAGATGTTCACAGGCAACTAAGATTTTATCTCAACAGGACAGCTGGTCATAGGCAATCCGACCAGCTGTTTATTTCCTTTGCAAAATTCAATTTGGGCAAGCCAATTTCTAAAGTTTCTCTGTCCCGCTGGATTTCACAGTGCATTTTATTGGCTTATCAAGCGTCAGGAAGGCCGCACGGAGGGTGTTCATGCCCATTCAACCCGGTCAGTATCTACCTCGGCAGCCTTCAAGGCTAGGATTCCTCTAGATGATATTTGTGCAGCAGCCACGTGGGCTTCATCTCATACATTTATTTCTCACTATAAGTTGGATCTTGCATCTAGGGTAGAGCATCCTTTGGCTCGCGTGCTCGGAATATCCTTCCATGATGGCCGCCCAAGATTCAGGTAGCTGGGGACTCTGTCCCACAGGTTGCAGACAAATGAATATCCTACTTCAGATTTAGAAGTTATGTACTCACCATAACGTTCCATCTGAGTAGGTGTATTCATTTGTCTGCAACCATCCCGCCCTCCTATCCCCCTGGCCTTTCAGTTTCCTGCATATTCCTTGTTACCCTTTTGAGGGTATTGTTGCTTTGGCAAACTCGATCTGAGGTCATGAGGGTAGAGCAGGGCATTATGGGTGAGGGGAGGAGCTGAGAGCTTGGATCCATAGCTGGAAAACTATGCCGGTTCGGATCCGATATCGGATCCATAACCCACAGGTTGCAGACAAATGAATACACCTACTCAGATGGAACGTTATGGTGAGTACATAACTTCTAATTTCGGCCGAGAGTGTCTGTTTCGGCTGAAACAGTCTGCGGTTCTTCCTTCGGCCGAAAGCATGCCTCCTACTACCAAGGCCTCTTCCAGCATGGCTGAATCTGCTACTGAAATTCCACCTGCTCTTACAGTTTCTCAGGATTTATCAGATACTATTCCCCTAGATGTATCTACTCCTGCACGTGGAGCTGCTAGGCCCCCTGCATCCATGTCAATTAAGGCTTTTGCCAGGGCTAAAGCAGCTAAATCTTCAAAGGCAGTGCCTGCTAAAGCCCCCTCACAGGCCTAGCTCTAGTACTCAAATGCTTAGTCTAGCAGAGGATCTCATTTCTTTAATCAGGGGAACCCAGTCTCACCCTGACAGGGCCTCACCCCCCTCCAGAGAAGAGGCCTAGAGCAGAGCCCCCTGAGCCACTTTCTACTGATTACTCCTCAGATGATTCAGAAAATCCAAACCCTCCTGAGGGCCCTTACTCTCCATATGAGGACTCTGATGCAGAAGACTCCATTCCTTCTGCCTCTCCTCCTGAGGAATTTTCTTTTGGGGAAACCTTGCATGCTATGAGGGAACAATTTCAATGGCAGGGCCAGGATTTTTCTGACTCTAGGAAAAGGCTTAGGACCTTTTTGCATTTGCCACGGCATAGGCCTTTAGCCATTCCTCCAGTACTTACAGTTGTGGATGATGCTTTTAATGATGCTTGTACTGCTCCTGATTCACTTCCTCCGGCCCCTGCTAAGCCCGACAGATACTACAGGGTGCCGGACACACATTTCCACTTGTATAAGGCTCCTTTGGCAGATCCTGAAACTATTTCACAGGGCCCCAAGGCTGTAGCAGCTACCTCTGCAAAAAAAACCCCTCCCCTCTGAAAGGGAATCTAGGGCCTTAGAGAGATGGGGTAAAAAAGTTTATACTTCTGCTACTCTTTCGGCTAGGGCCTTAAATTAGAAGTTATGTACTCACCATAACGTTCCATCTGAGTAGGTGTATTCATTTGTCTGCAACCTGTGGGTTATGGATCAGATATCGGATCCGAACCGGCATGGTTTACCAGCTATGGATCCACGCTCTTAGCTCCTCCCCTCACCCATAATGCCCTGCTCTACCCTCATGACCTCAGATCGAGTTTGCCAAAAGCAAGAACACCCTGAAAAGGGTAACGCAACATATGCAGGAAACTGAAAGGCCAAGGGGATAGGAGGGCGGGATGGTTGCAGACAAATGAATACACCTACTCAGATGGAACGTTATGGTGAGTACATAACTTCTAAATCTGAAGTAGGAGATTCATTTGTCTGCAACCTGTGGGACAGAGTCCCCAGCTACCTGAATCTTGGGCGGCCATCATGGAAGGATATTCCGGAGCACCGCGGAGCCAAATGATGCTCTACCCCTAGATGCAAGATCCAACTTGTAGTGGGAAATAAAGGTATGAGATGAAGCTCACGTGGCTGCTGCACAAATATAATCTAGAGGAATCCTAGCCTTAAAGGCTGCCGAGGTAGAGACTGACCAGGTTGAATGGTTATGTACACCCTCCGGTGCGGGCCTTCCTGAAGCTTGATAAGCCAATAAGATACACTGTGAAATCCAGCGAGATAGTGAGACTTTAGAAATTGGTTTGCCCAAATTAAATTTAGCAAAGGAAATGAACTGGTCGGATTGCCTATGACCAGCCGTCCTGTTTAGATAAAATCTAAGTTGCCTATGAACATCTAAGGAGTGAAGCTTGTATTCAACTTTATCATATTTAGGAAAGAAAACAGGGAGGTTAATGGATTGATTGTTTGCTTCAGAAGCTACTTTAGGAAGAAAGGACGGGTTGGTCCTGAGGTAAACACGGTCCGGATGAAAGACCAAGTAAGGAGGTTTAGCTGATAATGCTTGGAGCTCTGAAACTCTCTTGGCCGAAGTAATGGCTACTAAGAAGGCAGTCTTGAACGATAAGAATTTCAGATCTACCGTAGCTGCCGGCTCGAAAGGGGGGGGGGGGGGGAGGACAGTCAAGGCCTGAATAGGTTTATACTAGGCTATCTGCCCTAAGGCATTTATAAGCCTAGCCCAAATTATTGTGGCTTACGCCACCCCTTATATGAAAAAATACTGTGCCCATTAGTTTGTTGTGCCTCTGTCCAGCAGTGACCCAGAGATGATTCCCGGGGTAAACCTACGATCTCCCGTCCACAGGTCTAGATTTCTCTTGAACAGAGTCAGCGAGGTGCTCTGCCTCACATGGACCGGGATTTTATTCCACAGCATAGGGAGTCTCTGAGTGATAAATCTATCCCTCCAGCACGCCCTATTTATATCCGTGCTAAGGTTTAAGTCGCTTGCTCTAGTGGTTTTGGTGGATTTGGATTTTTTGAGGTGGAGCATGTCCATTAATTCCGGGTTGGACATGGCCTTGTATGTCAGGCACATGTCACCTCTGAGCAGACTGTATGCGACTGAATAGAGCTGGAGTTTCTTCAATCTGGCAGCATATGACAGATTTTGGAGTCCCTTTATCCTTTTGGTGAGGAACTTTTGGGGTCTCTCCAATTGCTGCAGATGTCGGGTGAGATACATCCCGAATGGGGCATTGTACTCGATCATTGGTCTGATAAGTGAAGAGTACAGGGGAACAATGACCTCACTAGATCTGGATGTGAATCCCTTCATGATCAGGTGGGCAATGTAGAAGGTCTTTCTAACCACTTTAGCAATGTGAGTGTCAAAAGAAAGGCCACTGTCAACCTGGGTCCCCAGGTCCCTGATAACCTCTTCTGTGCTTAGTGGATTGCCACCTATATGGTAGCTTGGGGTTACCTTGTTTTTCCGAAGGGTATGACTATACATTTTTGGCGTTTAACTTCAGGCCATGGCTCTGGCACCAGCTATCTGTTTCCGTGAGTCCCTTCTGAAGGATATCAGTGAAAACTGCATTTTCCACTATGGCGCCCAGTTTGCAGTCATCTGCAAACTTTGTCAGCCAAAGTCCTCCCATGTTGGCCTGTACTTCTGAGAAGTAGATGCCAAACAATAGGGGCCAAGGACCGAGCCCTGTGGGACACCACTTGTGACCGGCTTGGAGTCTGACACAGCGCCAGCAACTCTAACCCTGTGGGTTCTGTCCTTAAGCCAGTTTGCAACCCATCTTGTGACATATGGGTTTACATTTAAGCTGGTAAGTTTTTCTACAATACCGAGTGGGGTATTGTGTCGAAAGCCTTTGCAAGGTCAAGGTAGGCTGTATGGACTGCCTTTCCTCATCAATGGCCTTGGTGACTATTTCAAGAAGTCACCAAGTTCAAAAGGCATGATCTTCCCTTGACAAAGCCAAACTGGGTCGGGTCCAATGTCTGCAAGTCCCCTATATCTTTGTTTATGAGCTCCATTATGATCCTCTCCATAGCTTTGCAGACTAGACTTGTTAAGCTTATGGGGCGGTAATTACCAGGGTCCGTAGAGCCACCTTTGTAGAGTGGGACCACAGTTGCCGTAGCCACTCCTTGGGCATGTATCCTGTGGTAAGGCTGAGATTAAACAGCTGCCTTATGCGGGTTTAATTCCTCATTTAGCTCGTAGCACACAGCCGGGACACCATCCGGTCCCATTGATGCTGTGTTTTAGCTTTAGAGAGAGCAGCTTTCACCTGCATTTGAGATGTCCGGGAGGCTACACTCGGCTGGGATAGTTATCTCTCCTTTAGGAAGGGAGAGTTTGTTGAAGTTTGCACTGAACCTGTCTGCCAGTATGTTGGCAATGTCTGTGGGTTCAGTGATTTTTGTATCATTTTGGACTAATTCTGAGCATATCTGTGAGTTTCCACCCAGGTTCCTAACATAGCTGAAAAAGGCCTTATGATTGTCCTTTGAATCCATGTCATTTTTCTCTCAAAATTGGCCTTAGTTGATTTTATGAGTGCTCGTAATTTTTTACTAATAATGATCAGGGGTGACTTCCTTTTTATGGATTTTGTTCTATCATGTAATAGCTTTCTCCTCTTATTGTAAAGTTTGTTAATGGCTGGGGTCCACCAGACTGGACGTTTGCCCTTTGTGGAAAGAGTCTTGGTTTTATTTGGGATTGCCTGATCCATGCAGTCCTGGAGGTGTTCATAGAAGGCATTTGTAAGGGCTTCCGCAGCTTGGGTTGTGGTTTCCTCTGACTCAGGGGCCTTGAAGGATACCACACCAGTCTTGAGTAGTGTGAAGTTTGCTTTAGAGAAGTTCTTCACTATGGTCTTTTGTTTGGGGTGGGCGGGATGTGGATTTCCAGTGAGATTAGTTTATGATCAGATCTCACCAATGAGGGATATACTTCGGTGTGGAGCATTTTGTCCCCATGTTTGTGACAATGAGATCTAGTATATTTTCTCCTCTCGTGGGAACAGTGACTAGCTGTTCCATGGCATTTGAATTTATGAACTCCAGGAACCGTTGGGCTAGAAAGTTAGGGCTTGAGTAATGTTCCCAGTCTATATTCGGTAGTTGAAGTCACCCAATATGATGGTGTTTGGAGATACATTTATACCCTCCAGTGTCTTCAGGAAGGCTGTGTGGGGTTCCTGAGTTTGAGAGGGTGGCCTGTAGCATGCTACAATTTGTAGAGCAGTTTTGCCTATTGTTAGTTGCACCTGGATGGTTTCCGAAGCTTCATGCGTTGCCACCAACCTGGAGGTGTGAGTATCCTTTATGAATATGGATACACCCCTCCTTGTGGAGTGGTCCGGTTTTGGGCCGGAGCATGATATGAGGTAAAACCTAATAGTGCCGGGTGCTCTCAGGAGCCTTGAACCAGGTTTCAGTTACAGCACAGACATCGATGTTCTCCATACTGAGAAGGGCCTCGAGTGCGTGCATTTTGAGATTTAGACTTCTGGCATTGAGCAGCATTACCCTCAATTTCTTCCCATTTTTGTTTTCTAGGGTGGTAGGTTTAGAATTTGAGCCTTGCCTAAAAAAGGCACTATGGGGGTGGCAAGAGCCTTAGCCAATATCCGGAATCCCAGGGGTGACAGGTGCAAGCCGTCCCTTGCGAAGCAGCGTGGCTTGTCAAGCATGTCATCCCAGGCAGACAGACACTGGATCCCCTTTGAATGACACCAGACATTAAGCCAATTGTTAAAGAACTAAGGAAAGGTCCCAAGGAGGAACCGCTTGTTTTACACGGGGCCTGAGAAGAAAAGTACCTTTAAGGAAAATTTTACACAACTTGGCCGACATCAGAGGATTGGAGTCATGACCAATGTGATAATGTGAAATTGCCGCAAGTTGTACTTTGACCGTGGAACTGCTGGCACCATCGTTGAAAAGAGTGGTTAAGAAATCAAGCACCACAGGGAGAGGAACTGTGAAGGGGTTTAGGCCTTGCCGCTCCGCCCACAAAGAAAACAGTTTCCACTTGCTACGGTAGACTTTCCTAGTGGATGGTTTATGAGCTGCCACCAGGATCGCCTTAACAGGGACAAATACCGAGTCCTGATCAAGAGTGGAACTGGAGCAGCCAAGCGGTCAGCTTCAGGTTGTCCAGGTTCGGAGGAGATAAGCGGGATGGATGGGATATCAGATCCGGAATGGGATCTAGAATCCAAGGAGGATTCACAGAGTGAGACATTAGGAAGGGGAACCAGATCTGTCGAGGCCAAAACAGAGCAATGAGAATCATCCTGCACCCCAACCGAGAGGCTTTCTGAAGAACTTGGAGCATCAGAGGCAAGGGGGGATAAGCATAAAGAAGACCGGGTGGCCAAGCATGCACCAGAGCGTCTCTTGGGGAACCTCCTGGAGAAGGTATCAGAGCGAAAAAACTGTCGCACTTGGTGTTTGAGGGAGAGGCAAAAAGATCGCAAGAAGGAGTTCCCCACAGTGTGAATATACGTTCCGCTACTTGAGTATTGAGAGACCACTCGTAAGGGGTGAGAATGGTGCGACTGAGCTTGTCCGCCAGGATGTTGGACCGACCCGGAATGTGCGTTGCTATGAGAAAACGGTTGGTGGAGATTGCCCATTCTCAGACTCTCATGATTTCTCGACAAAGAGGGTAAGACCTGGTTCCTCCTTGCTTGTTGATATACCAGACAACCGACATGTCCGATTGAATTGCAATTGTTCCCAAGGGAAGAAAGGCCTGAAGTGCTAGCAACGCTAAGAGCACTGCTCTCATCTCTAGAACGTTGATATGCAGTAAGGTCTCTGAATCGTTCCACGTGCCTTGGGCGGTCCGGTCTGCAAAATGCCCCCCCCACCCGAGGCGGGAGGCGTCCGTGGTCACCGTGGCGAGAGGGGGGAAGCACAAAATGGGCGGCCTCCGTGGAGATCTGGAGAGTGAAGCCACCACAGGAGGGACCGCTTGCAAGCCTTGCTGATCGCAATGGGATGATGCCTAGGAAGAGCAAGGTACGACCACTGTACTAAGTGTCCACTAGAGGATGCGCATATTGAATCTGGCGAGAGGAAGAAGTGCTATAGCAGACGCCATGGACCCTAGAGCCTTCAGGACCACCTCCGCCGGAACTGAGCTTGAGTGGAGAATGGGCCCGCACCTGGAGCTGCAGATTTTGAACTCTGTCCGCAGTGAGGAAGGCTTTTAAACTCCTTGTGTCTAACCTGGCACCTATAAAATCTATGAACTGCGTGGGTGCTAGGTTGGATTTCTTTGTATTTATAGTGATGTGCCCAGACTGGGAGCAAGATGGAGGAAGGAGTCTCGCGCCAATAGTAGTAGATGCCTTGTTGGGGCGGTAAGGAGCCAGTCGTCCAGGTGGGGAAAGACCTGCACCCCCTGAAGCCTCAGGTGGGCAGCTACCACTGCTAATACTTTGAACACCCTGGGGGGCTGTGGTGAGACCAAAGGGAAGGACCCGGAACTGGTAGTGACTGGCTCCCAGCCGGAAGCGGAGAAACCTCCTGGAGCGCCTGTCCACTAGAATATGGTAGTACGCATCCTTGAGGTCTATGGAGCACATCCAGTGATTTTCTCCCAGAAGGGGGAGAATAGATTGCAGAGTGACCATTCGGAACTTCTCCTTGGGAACTGCCAGGTTCAAGAGAGAAAGGTCTAAAATTGGTCTTAGATCCCCCGTCTTTTTTGGCACTAAAAAGAACCTGGAGTAGAACCCTGATCCGATCTGGTCTGGGGGGACGGGCTGGATGGCTCTCTTCTTTAGCAGATGGCCAATTTCTGCCAAAGTGGCCTCCCATTGACCGGGTGGAACGTCGGGGAGGGACTTCAATTTTGGCAAGTGACAAAAGGGGATACGGTATCCTCTGGATATGATCTGGAGAACCCAGCGGTCTGATGTTATGGACTCACATGCCGCTAGGTTTTCCGAAAAACGTCCCCAGACTGCCTCCAGAGTGGAGCAGCCGGGCAACCCCTCAGGGTTGCTGCGCGGGCCGTTCAAAGAAGGGTTCTCTGGACCCGAAGTTCCTGGGAGCCCCTCTGCCTCTAGGGCGGCGTCCTCCCTGTCCTCTGCCACGGAAGGACTGGTTGTCCGGAGCAGGCTGGGATTGCTGCGACTTCCGGAACCACTTCTTCTTCTGATCCTTTTGGTTCCTAGAATAGGGCCTCTGGGGTGCAGAGAAGCAGATTCCGACGGCAGACAGCGTCTTCCCGTCCTTCTCGCTCTGGGTCAAAGTGTCGCGAACAGTCTTGCCACAGAGGGCAGAACCATCGAAGGGGGCGTTCGCAAATGACGCTTTGAAGGGCTCTGAGAAATCGCAATGACTGAGCCGGGCCTGATGTCTAGTAACTAGACCTGCCCCTGCGGCTCTAGCGGCGCCTTCCGTAGCATGGGAGAGTAGCCGCATAGAGGTATTGGTAACGGACCTGAGAGTTTGTCCTCCTCCGACATGGACTCTGGGGGAGATGCAGCGTAATCTTTAAGATCGCGCTGCATCCTAATCACATGTGCCAGGTAGTATAGCTCCCTTACCGAGAAGGTCGCTGAACTGAACATCTGCTTCCCCAAGCGGTCTATCATCCGAGACTCCTTCCTCGGTGGATGGACTGAGGGACTCTCCTGAGCAAGTTCCCTCTTGGTGGCCGCCATCATCAACATGGCATCTACCGGAGGCCCCTTACTCTAATGGGCACGGTCAGCCGGGGGACTTAGGATCCGGTCGGGCCTTTTAGGGATTGGCTCCAGTGTCCAGTTCCTTCCACGCCCTGGTGGTAATGAGGTCCACCAGGGGGTCGGCAGGAGGGGACACCCAAGAGGTAGACGGGCCCGCTTCAAATGCCTCCAAGAACACTGACTCGTCCGAGGAAGACTTGGGGGCAGACCCCCCCCCCTTATGCGGAGCATTTCCATGATGTCTCCAAATGAGACCTCCTCGGGGGGTGACCGTGGGGAGCCTTCCCTTCCTCCAAACTGTCTTCCGTGAGAGACTCGGGAGTCAGTGCCTCCTTTGCACGTATGCTTGCGAGGAACATCTGGGGGCTGTCGGAGGACTCCTCAAGAACAGTAACCTGTTCCAGGGGAACAGCTTGGGGCACAGGAGGCTGTCCAAAGGGCCGGATGGTGGAAGCCTGACCCAGTGCAGAGGAGCGGGCGGCGAAACAAGTGCCGGGGTCCGAGACCCTCAACAGGGCCCTCCACTACATCAAAAAGGGGAGCCGACCTCGACCAAAGGATCCGACAATCTGCTCCCTCGGATCCGAAGAAGTGGATCGGAGCGGCCAGCGCCGGATCGAGGGACAGTGCGCCTGACACAGGGCGCCCGAGCACTGATCCCCGGATCCAGCTTGATCCAGGCTCAGAGGTCGGATCCGATGCACTCGAGGGCAGGGTCGGGTCCGAAGTACCAAGTACTCTTGGCGCCGACCCACCCCCGGCCCCGGAGCTGCTCTGCTCCAACTGCTCCGAACCCGGTAGCGGTCGGAGAAGGAGCAATTGGCTTGAAAGGGGTTGAGCCCCAGAGGGGGAAGGCAAGAGCACTCCCATCTGCATCTGGGCCTGGATGAACCTTCTCATCATCCGGTCCAGATCAGCGTCCGACAGGCTGTAAGTTGATCTCGACGAGGCTACCGAGGTAGGCCTTGAGTGCCTCCTCGATAGCCTCGGAGATCGGTCTCCTCCTCCTCAGGTCCCGTGAAAACACGCTGGAGACCGGAGCAGAGGAGGAGGAGAGCCAGCAGAGAAGGACGCCGGGGAGAAGCTCGCTATTGGCGGGCGAAACAGAGGTCTCGGCCCGCCTTATGGTGCTTCTCCCTCCGGTCCTTCCTAGCTTCCCTCTCCTCCGAACCACTAAAGGGAGGTTGAGTCCCAGGAGGAGGAGGGGGAGCCGGCGAGGGGACAACCGTGGGTAACGGTTACCCCGAAGGGAGCCGGAGGCCGAGCAGAGTCCGGCGCAAAGAGACCTGCCAAAACAAGCTTGGACCTCCGCTCCTTCAAAGCCCTGGGGTTGAACCCTGCACAAATGGAACATCCAGATGTGAGGTGTTCAACCCCCAGGCAATCTTAACACACCGAGTGTCCCCATCAGCTGGGGAAAGCTTATGGCCACACTCGGAGCACTTAGAAAAAATAGCTTTGGGCTGCTCAGACATCCCAAAAGCAAACAAACAATGTTACTAGAACTAATAAAAGTAAAGTAACAAAAACCACTCACAGGCCCAAACACACACTACGCTACCAGCGAGGGGAGGGATATTAAAATAAAGTTTTAAACACTAAAAAGGTAATAATATAATAGGGAACCTTACACTTTAACACAACTTTAACAAAAATTTTTAAATTTAAGCACTTTAGATACAAGAAAATATCACTTAGCTGGAGAGCTGGAAAAACACAATCTGGTCACCATGCGCGGCAAATGAGATCTGAGGTCATGAGGGTAGAGCAGGGCATTATGGGTGAGGGGAGGAGCTGAGAGCTTGGATCCATAGCTGGTAAACCATGCCGGTTCGGATCCATAACCCACAGGTTGCAGACAAATGAATCTCCTACTTCAGATCTGTCAATTCCACATGATTCAGTATCAGGAATTTGTTGGATCAGTTAACTAAAAATCTGTCCTCTCCTGAACCTTTGGACCGAAAGTCTCTTCAAGACATGGTACATAACATTCAGCAGGTCAGTAATCATTCCTTAAAATGCGGCTATGATGCACTGGAGGCTTCCTTTAGATCAGCTATGACTGGTACAGTGATCAGAAGGCATGCATGGTTAAAAGAGCAGTCCTTACCAGACCATGTAAAATCAAAGCTCCTAGATGCTCCCTTGGATAAGCACAATTTGTTTGGCTCCCCTGCACAGCAAGTGTTGAAGGTGGAAGAGAAAGCAAAATCTGTCCAGACAGTCAAAGATTTCTTACAGGTCCAGCCACCAAGGTTTAGTAGGAACTGGCCTTCCAAGAATTGGTCCTTTCCAGACACCTCCAGAGCACAGAGAGGCAGGAATAGGCGCCCAAGAGGCATAGGTCAATCCAGAGGTGCCTACAGGGGACGTCAGTGGCAGCCTAACAACCAGCGAAGTACTGCCACAGATCCAGCCACTACCACTTCCACAGGACAATCACAGTGACTTGGCTCTGAAACCGCCTACCAGGGAACAACTAGAAGCACCCTTAGGCGGAAAGCTAGCCTTATTTTCAGTAAACTGGCATTACATTACAGGAGACAAATGGATTTTACAGACAATAGACAAAGGTTACAGGTTTCACTTCCATACTCTACCAAGAAAGAGAGGAATGCCAAACCTACCTCCAAATCAAAAGACAAACGCTCTACTACAAATAGACCACTTAATAAGGATGAGAGCTATAGAAAAGGTGCCGTCTATGGAAAGAGGGCAAGGATTTTACTCCAGACTTTTCCTGGTACCAAGAAAAGAAAACCAGTGGAGACCTATTCTCGACCTGTCCGCTCTAAACACATATCTCATTGTTCCAAAATTCAAGATGCTGACCCTACAGCAGCTTCTTCCCATGCTGGGCAAGGAGTCTTGGCTGGTGACTCTGGATCTCAAGGAGGCATACCTGCACGTCCCCATACGACCAAATTGCAGAGGATACCTCAGATTTCTTGCAGGATCAGAGCATTATCAATTCTCAGCATTGCCTTTTGGCTTATCTACTGCGCCCAGAGTATTCACGAAATGCCTGGCATCAGTAATTGCTCATTGCAGGCTTCAGGGAATTCAAATTTATCCATACCTGGACGACTGCCTGTTACAAGCGGACAGCAAAGACAAATTAACAAAAGATTTGAAAAAGGTTATTCACCTGCTACAAGCCCTGGGATACACAGTCAAAACAAAAAAGTCAAGGCTGATACCATCCCAAAGGATAACCTTTCTGGGTGCAGAACTGGACACATTAAACCAGATGGCATTCTTCACAGCAGAAAAGCAGAAGCAGCTACCACTCTATTTCATGGCATTAGCAACGCAGAACCAGCTTACAGAAAGGAAAATCCTGCAAGCCTTGGGTCACATGGCATCCTGCATAATATTTCCACATGCCAGACTACATATGAGGAAGTTACAATGGTACCTAAGGAATTTATGGTCTCAGCACAAGCACAGCCTAGAAACCCAAATTCCAATAATTCCATGCCTGAAACAAGAATTCCAGTGGTGGGCCCAGGCCTGTCAATTGAACAAAGGACTGCCCTTCCACAGGCCTCACCCAAGCCAGACAATCACCACGGACGCCTCAGACCTCGGTTGGGGGGCACACGTGGTGGACAAGTGCATACAAGGCTTATGGACTCAAGACCAGATGAACCTACACATAAACCAAAAAGAGATGCTGGCAGTAAAACAAGCAATTCAGACTTTCAGACCATTCCTTCAACAGGGTCATTTGCTGATAAGGACGGACAACACCACAGTTATGTGGTATATCAACAAACAGGGAGGCACACACTCATATCCCCTGTGCCGGATGGCAGTGGACCTCTGGAATGTGGCCCTGAGCCTCAACATTCAGCTCCAAGCCATATTTGTGCCAGGAAAAGAAAATATACTGGCAGACATCTTAAGCAGGACCACCACAGATGCCCACGAATGGATGCTGCATCCAGACATCTTCAGAACCATCACACGGAAATGGGGACAACCAGAAATAGACCTGTTCGCATCCCCACACAACCACCAATTGGAAAAATTCTGCACACGGACATACCACCCACTTGCTTGGAAGGTGGACTCCCTATCCTTCAGTTGGGAAAACCTGACAGCATATGCATTCCCACCTCTTCCTTTGATGCACAAAGTGCTACTGAAGATCAAAGAGGACCACCCGAGGATCATCTTGATTGCTCCAGATTGGCCGAGGCAACATTGGTACCCGCTTCTGAGGGGTATGTCCCGGGAACACGCATGGCCTCTGCCTCTACTGCTAACACAGAACAAATTCAAAATCCTGCATCCAAACTTGAAAACACTGCAGCTGACTGCTTGGAACATTACATAAGGAAAAATAACCCAGATTTATCTCAAAGGGTTAAAGACATTATCTTGGAGGCTCGCAGACCCTCAACAAGGAAAACTTATTCAGCAAAATGGAAAAGATATCTCATTTGGAGTGCAACAAAAGGAGTGGAGGCATCTTTGCCAAACATAGCTAACATCCTGGAATACTTAGCAGAGCTTTTCCACAATGGTTTGTCATACTCCTCCATCAAGATTCATGCATCAGCAATTTCAGCAGAATACAACATGGATCCTCCAGTCTTTTCTCAACTTCTACTCAGGCAGTTCCTCAGAGGAATTAAGAATGTAAAGCCACCAAGGAAACCACCATTGCCTACTTGGGACTTGAACTTTGTGTTAGAAAAATTGACACTACCCCCTTTTGAACCAGCCGCAACAGCAGAGTTACAGTACATATCTTGGAAAACTGCATTCCTGCTTGCAATCACTTCAGCTAGAAGGGTTTCTGAATTACAGGCATTAATGGCAGTACAGCCCTTTCTTATCTTCCATCAGGATAGTGTCCTTGAGAACTAATCCTACCTTTATGCCAAAGGTGGTCTCCAGGGTTTCATTAAACCAAGCAATACACCTGCCAGCATTCTACCCCAACCCGCAGAACAGGGGGGGAAAGACTGTTGCATACCTTGGATGTGCACAGACAATTGCGCTACTACCTGGACAGAACCAAGAACAATAGAAAAACTGACCAACTTCTGGTAGCATATGCTACAGGAATGGAAGGAAAAGCAATTTCAAAACAGACAATTTCAAAATGGATAGGAAATTGCATTAGATTCTGTTACTCTTTTTATGGAAGGCAACTCCAGAAAACATCAGACCTCACTCCACAAGGGCTACAGCCACTACTACAGCTTTCTTACGAGGAGTGGCTACCAAAGACATTTTAGAGGCTGCTACTTGGAGCTCCGTGCATACATTTGCCAAGCATTATAATCTGCCTTTATACTCCAGATCCAGAGCAGGTTTTGCCACTGCTATTTTGCAAGGGATCTTAACTACACCATAAAACTCTTAGTGCCTCCTCCCCCAGTTTGGCTATGGTATTCTACCCATTTGTTAGGACTGCAGATGCATCCTTGAAGGACATAGTACAGTTTTGTACCTACCATAAATGTAGATGTCCGAGAGGTATGCATCTGCAGTCAGGATTACCCACCCTCCTTCCCCTCTGTGGTACTCCTAGGGTATTTGCCCATCTTGTAGCTAGCTGGGGGAATCTATTATGGTGTATTTGTTTGTATATATGTATATACATGTTGATTTCTATTTTGCTCTCTGTTTGGAAACATTTGCATTTATCCAAATTTAGCCTTCCTAGAGGGCACCTGGCATCTGGGGCAAGAAACAGAGGAAAATGGCGTCGGCTGATGCCTTTATACCCGAATAACTGCAGCTATGACGTCGGGTGAAGTGCGACATCAGCAGAGGCCAGACCCAGACTTTGGAATCCGGCCGACCGAAGGGCTGCTTGAGGCCAGGACAAACCATTTGTTAGGACTGCAGATGCATACCTCTCGGACATCTACATTTATGGTAGGTACAAAACTGTACTTTTTCTCACCCCTTACTAAGACAATTCCTCAGGGGAATCAAGAACATTAAGCCACCAAGAAAGGCCCCAGTGCCAGCCTGGGATCTCAATTTTGTCTTAGTGGACCCCAGCCATAAACAAGCTCTACAACAAAAGGAGGAAGCTACTACAAGATAGAGCAAAATCCTTGAAAGGTAAGACACCTTTGATCATTAAGTAAAAAACTAAGAGCTCTCATAAAATCATCAAAGGCAAATTTTGAGAGAAAAATCGCCAAGGACTCTAAAGACAATCATAAGGCCTTCTTTAGCTATGTTAGAAACCTAGGAGGAAACTCCCAGATATGCTCAGAATTAGTTCAAAATGATGTGAAAATTACTGAACCTACACACATTGCTAACATACTGGCTGACAGGTTCAGTGCAAACTTCTCCCCAAAGGAGAGATATATCTATTCCAGTGGATTGTAGCCCCCCAAACATCTCCAACGCCCAGGTGAGAACTGCCCTCACTAAGGCAAAAAACACAGCATCCATGGGACCGGATGGTGTCCCCGGCTGTGTGCTTCATGAACTCAACGAGGAATTAAACCCACAGTTAGGACAGCTGTTTTAATCTTAGCCTCACCTCAGGATACGTACCCAAGGAGTGGCGCACGGCGACTGTGGTCCCACTTCATAAGGGCGGTGCCTCCACAGACCCTGGAAATTACCGCCCCATTAGCTTGACAAGCCTTATCTGCAAAGCCATGGAGAGGATCATTATGGAACTCATAAATAAAGACATAGGGAACTTGCAGACTTTGGATCCAACCCAGTTTGGCTTTGTCAAAGGCAGATCCTGCTCTTAAACTTGGTTGACTTTTTCGAGACAGTCACCAATGCCATTGATGAGGGAAAGGCAGTCCATACAGCCTACCTCGACCTGGCAAAGGCCTTCGACACAATACCCCACTCAGGTATCATCGAAAAACTCATCAGCTTGAATGTAAACCCATACATCACAAGATGGGTTGCAAACTGGCTAAGCGACAGAACCCACAGGGTCAGATTTGCTGGAGCCATGTCAGACTCAAAGCCTGTCACAAGTGGTGTCCCACAGGGCTCAGTCCTGGGTCCACTCTTGTTCGGCATCTACTTTTCTGAAGTACAAGCAAACACAGGAGGTTATGGCTGACAAAGTTTGCAGATGACTGCAAACTGGGCGCCATAGTCGAAAACACATCTGACACAGATATCCTCCAGAAGGGCCTCACAGAAACTGATAACTGGTGCCAGAGCCATGGCCTGAAGTTAAATGCCAAAATGCATAGTCATACCCTTGGAAAAACAAGGTTACCCCTAGCTACCATATAGGTGACAATCCACTGAGCACAGAAAAGTCATGGGATCTGGGGACCCAAGTTGACAGTAGTCTTCGTTTGACACTCATGTTGCTAAAGTAGTTAGGAAAACCTTCTATATCGCCCACCTGATCATGAAGGGATTCACATCTAGATCAAGGGAGGTCATCGCCCCTGTACTCATCACTCATTAGACCTATGATTGAGTACAATGCCCGTTCGAATGTATCTGACCAGACACCTGATGCAGCTTGAAAGGCCCCAAAAGTTCCTCACCAAAAGGATAAAGGGTCTCAAAAATATGTCTTATGCTGCCCGACTGAAAGAACTCCAGCTTTATTCAGTCTCATACCGCTTGCTCAGAGGTGACCTGTGCCTGACATATAAGGCCATGTCAAACCCAGATTTGATGAATATGCTTCACCTCAAAAATCTAGATCCCTCAGAACCACAAGGGCGGAGACTTAAACCTTGACACGGTTATAAATAGAACGTGCTGGAGGGACAGATTCATCACCCAGAGACTCCTATGCTGTGGAACAAAATCCCGGTACATGTGAGGCAGAGCACTCGCTGGCCTTGTTCAAGAGGAATCTTGACCAATGGATGGGAGATCGCAGATATACCCCAGGGATTACTTCAGTGTCACTGCTTGACAGAGGCACAGAAAAATGATAGGCATAGTTTTTATTCAAACTAAAGGGGTGGTGAAAGCCACATAACTATGGGCTAGGCTTATAAATGCCCTTGGGCAGATAGCCTAGTATGAACCTATGAACCTATGAAAAACTGACTCTACCTCCTTTTGAGCCAGCAGCTTCAGTTGACTTGCAATTTCTCTCTTGGAAGACAGCTTTCCTGTTGGCAATTACCTCAGCAAGAAGGGTTTCGGAGCTACAGGCCCTAATGGCAATACCACCCTTTATTATTTTTCACAGAGACAGGGTTTCATTAAGGACCAACCCTACTTTTATGCCAAAGGTGGTATCTAGGGTTTGTTTAAATCAAGCCATTCATCTGCCTGCTTTCTTCCCCAATCCTGAGAATAAGGGGGAAAGACTTTTGCATACCTTGGACATTCACAGACAACTTCGTTACTACCTGGACAGAACCAAGGCCAGTAGGAAGTCTGAACAACTTTTTGTAGCTTACGCCCCTGCAGTCCAAAGAAAAGCAATTTCAAAACAGACCATTTCTAAATGGATTGGACATTGCATCCGATTCTGTTATTCCTTTCATGGAAAGACTGTTCCAGCCAATGTCAGACCACATTCCACCAGAGCTACAGCCACCTCTACAGCATTCTTAAGAGGGGTGCCTACCAAGGACATTCTAGAAGCTGCTACATGGAGCTCCGTGCATACATTCTCCAAACACTACAATCTCCCTCTATATTCCAGATCCAGAGCAGGCTTTGCTTCGGCAGTCCTGCAGGGTTTGATTGCCACACCATCTCTTTCCTAGAGCATACCTCCTCCCCCAGCTAAGCTGTGTTATTCTACCCACATGTTATGACTGCAGTTGCATTCTTGAAGGACATAGTACAGTTTTGTACCTACCATAAATGTAGATGTCCGATAGACATGCAACTGCAGTCGGATTTTCCCTCCCTCCATACCCCCCTATGCCTAGGGTCCACTCCTATCCCTGTTAATCTTAGCTGGGGATATCTGTTATGGTGTATTTGTTTTATGGCTCCTTTATTTGTTTGGAATCCTGTTTTTCTTTCAATTTGATTACAGCCTTCCTTGGAACGCACCTGGCATCTGGGGCAAGAAACACTGAAGAAAATGGCGTCGGCTGATGCTTATGTACTCCAGCCGCTCTGACGTCTGAGAGAAATGCGACATCAGTCGACGTCTGACCCAGACTTTGGAATCCGGCCGACCAAGGGCTGCCTGAGGCAGGACAACCCACATGTTATGACTGCAGTTGCATGTCTATCGGACATCTACATTTTATGGTAGGTACAAAACTGTACTTTTCTTCTGATCAGGAATATTCTTTCCCTCCTTATGAGGATTCTGGTGCTGAAGAATCAATTCCTTCAGCTTCTCCCCCTGAGGATTTCTCTTTTGGGGAAACTTTGCATGAAATGAGTGAACATTTCCACTGGGAAGGACAGGAGTATTCAGAATCCAAGAAAAGACTGAGGGATTTTCTTCTTCCCCAACATAGACCCCTGGCTATTCCTCCTGTTTTGGATATTGTAGATGCCTTTTCGGAGGCTAACTTAACCCCTGACTCTCTTCCTCCTGCTCCTGTTAAGCCTGATGGATATTACAGGGTTCCTGATTCCCATCAGTTTTTATACAAGAACCCTACTGCTGACCCTGAAACCATTTCTCAGGGTCCTAAGGGAGTTAAGGCCGCTTCTGCCAAAAATCCCATTCCTACTGAAAAGGATTCTCTATCCTTAGAAAGATGGGGCAAAAAGGTGTACACTTCTGCTACTTTGTCCATTAGGGCTTTAAACTGTCAGTTTCATATGCTAAAATACCAGCAATTTCTCTTGTCTGTTAAAATAAAAGCTTACTTCCATTTCTGCTTGTGCAGATAAGGAATTGCATGGCTTATTGCATGCCACTGAACAGGTTGGGAAGCATGGCTTACACTGTGGATTTGATGCCTTGGAGGCTTCTTGTAGGGCTGTGGCCTCTGGCACAGTCATTAGAAGGCATCCATGGCTAAAGGAACAAAATTTGCCTGAACAAGTAAAGGCTAAATTATTGGATGCTCCTGTTCAGCATAATGTTTTATTTATTTTATTTTATTTTACATTTGTTGACCGGGCTAGTCCAGCTGGATATATGTCCATTTTCAGTGGAGGCCCGGGGAGAAAAGCTCCAATGGTTATAACAAGTATAGGGAATACAAAAAAATACACAAAGCAAAACAAAAATTAAGCATAAAAGATGATCAGACTTTAGTATAGGTAATTTACATGTCAGAGGAAATATACATAACCAGATAGTATTCCTAAGAAAAAGTTATAATTGCAATACGCAATTGATAATATCATAACGTAGTGTAAATAAGTCTTTTTTTTTTTTTTTTTTTTTTTTTTTTTGTCATAGTATGTATGAGACGTTATATCCACAAGGATCAAAAGCTGAAGAGGTGATTAAAAAGATGGAGGATAAGGCGAAATCCATGTAAACAGTTAAAGATTTCTTACAAGTACAGCCACCTAGATTTAGCAGGAATTGGCCTTCAAAAAATTGGTCCTTTCCCACTTCAGACAGGCCTCAGAGGGGTAGATATAGACGCTCCAGAGGAAGGCCTCAAACACACACTTCTTATAGATCAAGACAGTGGACTGCTTCCACCCCTAGGGGAGGAGAGGACGGGTCACAAACTCAAAGGAAACAAACTCAATGACTCCCTCTGTTGGGCTACAGGAATTTCTTGCCTGGAAGCCCCTCTCTGAGGAAAGCTCTCATCAAAATTGGACTCAATAACCCAAGACAAGTGGGTTTTGGATGTGGTTTTAAGAGGTTACAAATTCCATTTTCATACCTTGCCAAGGCCAAGCGGATGGCCAGACCTTCCAAAACATCAATGGACGGAGGCCTTAAACCAGGTGGAAGCTCTTTTGGCTATGAATGCCATAGTACTGGTTCCACTTTCAGAGATGGGAAAATGTTTTCACTCAAGGCTCTTTCTAGTCCCAAGGAAGCAAAACTCATGGAAACCCATTCTGGATCTGTCTGTCTTGAACCCCTTTCTAGGGATTCCAAAATTCAAGATGCTCACTCTACAGCAGCTACTTCCAATGCTTGTCCAAAGATGCATGGATGGTAACTTTGGATTTAAAGGAGGCATACTTACACATTCCCATCAGGCAGGATCGCAGAAAATACCTCTGGTTCAAGGCCGGATAGAGGCACTTTCAATTCTCTGCGCTGCCCTTTTAATTGTCTACTGCGCCCAGGGTCTTCACCAAATGCCTGGCTCCAGTAGTAGCTTATTGCAGATTCAAGGGAATTCAAATTTACCCTTATCTGGACGATTGTCTAATTCAGGCAGACAGCAAGGATGTCTTACTCCAACATCTAGAATTTGTACAGAACCTCCAAGTTCATGGGATTCTCTGTAAACATAGTCAAATTTGACACCATCACAACAGATAACTTTTCTGGGTGCACTTCTAAACCACAACCCAGATGTCATTTCTGACATCTGAAAAACAATTACAGCTGTCTTCAACTTTCAGAACCTTGGCAACTTTAACTCAACTATCTGCAAGGAAATTCCTGCAGGCTTTGGGTTACATGGCCTCCTGCATCCTTCTCATACCATATGCAAGACTACACAAGGAAAATACAGTGGTACCTAAAAATGTATGGTCTCAGCATTACCACAGTTTAGACATACTGATCTCCATCCTTCCTTGCCTTCAAAAGGAATTTCTTTGGTGGTCCAGGGCATGTGCTCTAAACAAAGGGAAACCCTTCAGTCTGCCTCCTGCCACTCAGATTCTAACCACAGGCGCCTCGGATTATGCTTGGGGAGCCCATTTTCAGGGCAATTTTCTGCAGGGCCTTTGGACAAAGGATCAGAAGCACCTGCATATCAACTTAAAGGAAATGTTAGCTGTTCAGAAAGCTCTATTGGCCTTCAGGAATCTATTGGCCTTCAGGAATCTTTTACAACCAGGACAACTGCTAATACGGACAGACAACACCACAGTTATGTTGTACATAAACAAGGGGGATCTCATTCCTACCCCCTTTGCAGACTAGCCATGGATCTATGGAACACTGCTCCAGCTTGCAATCTGGATCTTCAAGCTTTGTTTCTACCAGGGAAACAAAACTTCCTGGCTGACAGTCTGAGCAGAAACCTTTCGGATCATCATGAGTGGATGCTGGACACCAAAATATTCAGGGTAACAGCAATATGGGGATGTCCTCACATAGACCTCTTTGCATCCCATCTCAATCATCGACTACAGAATTTTTGCACCAGAACTTTCCACAGAGAAGCTTGGAAAGTGGATGCCCTGTCATTCAGTTGGAGGAACCTCTCTGGGGATATGCCTTTCCGCCTCTTCCTCTTCTTCCACAGGTTTTATTGAAGATGAAACAGGACAAGCCCAAGATGATCTTGCTGGCTCCAAATTGGCCTTGGCAGTTTTGGTATCCAACTCTAAAAAAAACCTATGCCTGGAGCCCCCTTGGGTTTTACCTCAGTCTCCGAACCTTCTGTCCCAACATCAGCGTCAGGTTCTACACTCTCATGTCAGAAAACTCAGCCTGGCAGCTTGGTTAATCCAGGGCCTTGATTTCTTCTTTAGTACTCAAGCAGGTTATGGATGTCCATTTTAGAAGCCAGACAACCTAGCACTAGAAAATTTTATGCAGGAAAATGGAAAAGATTTTGTTCCTGGATGCAGGCTCGGGATTCTGATCCTCTTCTTCCTAACATTAATTTTACTTTACTTGACAGATCTCTTACATAAGCGACTCTTTCTCTTCCATTAAGATACATGCCTCTGCTATTTCTGCTCATTATAATACAGACCCTCCCATCTTTTCCCACCAGCTCATGAGACAGTTTCTCAGAGGCTCTAAGAACTTAGACCTCCTAGATCTCCTCCCATTCCTGCTTGGGATCTCAACTATGTTTTGGAAAAACTAACCTTGCCTCCTTTTGAGCCTGCTGCCTCTTCTGACTTCAAGTTTTTATCTTGGAAGACAGTTATCCTGTTAGCCCTAACCTCTGCCAGGAGAGTGTCAGAGTTACAAGCTCTTATGGCTGTGGAACCTTCTATTCTTTTTCATGAAGACAAGGGTATCTTTGAGGACTAATCCTACCTTTATGCCTAAGGTGGTTTCCAAAGTGGCTATCCACTTGTCAACCTTTTTCCCCACTCCTCAAAATAAAGGGGAAAGGATCTTGCATTCCTTGGATGTACACAGACAACTACGTTTTTACCTTAACAGAACCAAGGACATCGGGAAATCGGAACAATTGTTTGTTTCTTATGCTTCAAGTTCCCAAGGTAAAGCAATTTCAAAACAGACCATTTCTAAATGGATTGCTCATGGAATCAGATTTTGTTGTTCACACCATGGAAAGCAAATCCCAGGGAGTATACGGACTCATTCCACCAGAGCTGCTGCCACTTCTGCGGCCTTCCTCAGGGGAGTTCCTACCAAAGACATTTTGGAAGCTGCAACTTGGAGTTCAGTGCATACTTTTTCTAAGCAGTACAATCTACCTCTCTACTCTAAGTCTAGGGCAGGCTTTGCCTCTGCAGTCTTGCAGGGCCTTTTAGCTGCCCCTTCCTCTTTATGACCACCTCCCTTTCTTTCAGCTTTGGGATTCTACCCTACAGTCATGACTGCAACAGTGAAACACGAACATAGTACAGTTGTGTACACCTACCATAAATGTAGATGTCTTCACTGTTGCAGTCTGGGTTTCCCTCCCTCCTGTCCCCTCTTATTTTTACTTTTGTGTATTTCCTTTTTTCACCATTCTTCTGAGGTGTATTTGCAAAGGTTATGGGACCTTTTTTGTTTTGGGACTCCAGACATCTGGGGCAAGAAACTGGAGAAGATGGTGTCGGCTGTCAGCTTTGTACTCCTGGCGCTCTGACGTCAGGGAGCATGGTTGAACAGCCGACGCCGGACCCAGACTTTGGGATTCTGGCCGACCGAGGGCTGCCTGCCGGCAGGGGAGAACCCTACAGTCATGACTGCAGCAGTGAAGACACTCTAACATCTACATTTATCGTAGGTGTACACAACTGTACTTTCCCTTCCTCTGGCCTCGCCTACTAGATCGACTATGGTTTCTCCATCCAACCCCGGAGTTGATCTCACACCCAGAGAACCAGATTCATCCCAACCTGAACAGCTTGACTCTAACTGCTTAGCTACTCCAATTCCCTTGATTGCCAGGCAGAATGATCTTTCTTTACCAGTACGTGATATTCTCATTTCTTCTCACCAGTCTTTCACTAAGATTACTTATCTGAGCAAGTGGAAAAGATTTACCTCTTGGCTGAAAGATAAACAAGTAGACCCCTTTTCAGCACCAATCGGCCACTACTATTAGAGTTTATTTGGCTGCAATTTCTAATTTTCATGAGGGTGTCCATGATTCCTCTCATGTCCCATAAATTGTGCAAGACCTTCATAAAAAAAAAAAGTGAATCTGAAGCCACCTTTTTGGAGAACCTATTCAACCATGGGATTTGTCATTGGTTCTAAAAGCTCTGACAATGACTCCTTTCGAACCAGCCTCATCTTGCGACCTCAAGTATTTGTCATGGCAAACCTTGTTTTTTGGTCGCTATTACTTCTGCCAGATGTATTTCTGAACTTCAAGCTTTATGTATCAAGAGTCCATACTTGATTTTTCAGAGAGATAGTGTCTCTGAGAACTAATATAGTTTCTGCCTAAAGTGATCTCTGAAATGTCTATCAAGCCATTGAATTGCCAGTCTTTTCCAATCATTCAAACAGAGGAGAGTATTGCTTACATACCCTAGATATACACAGGCAAATCCATTTTTACTTAAACAAGACTAAACCCTTTCGTAAGTCTGACCAGTTATTTTTGGCCTTTTCTGGACCTAGATTAGGATCTGCTGTTGCCAAGGTCACATTAGCTAGATGGTCGAAGGACTGTGTGACCTTTACACACACCGTAATATCTCATTGCCTACTACCATGAAAGCTCATTCAACAAGGTCCGCAGCAACTTTTGCTGCTTTTCATGCCAGAGCTGCTTTACGTGACATCTGTACAGCTGCAACTTGGGCTACACCTCATACCTTCATCAATCATTGCAAATTGGATTTGGCCTCCAGGGGAAGAGCATCTTTCAGTTCTGTGGTTCTCAGGAATGTCCTTCCATGAGAGCCTCCCAGGAATAGAGGTAGCTGAGGACTCTGTCCCATGCATAAGGAATGAACGAGGATCAGCAGTATCAGATAAAGAAGTTGTGTCTTACCATAACATTCCATCTGTATTGATCCTCGTTCAGTCATTACGACCCTCCCTCCTTCCCCCTCCTGTGGTTTCTAGTGGATCTCACCATCTGGTTCTCTTAGGTTATTGTCAATCTAAGGTAACAGAGAGGGGGATTGTGGTTAAGAGTTTATCTCGAGTTTGAGGCTGACATGAGCTTGTAAAATGGCCGGCTCTGTTCAGAGTTCAGAACAGATACCCATGCGTAGTGACTGAACGAGGATCAACAATACAGATGGAACGTTATGGTAAGACATCTTTTTATACTACCATCTGTTTAGTCTCTTCCCACATATCCTTAACTGCCACACCAGAATCGTTTAATCTATACTCCTAAATACTTAAATATGGATATTGCTGAACCAATTTGTGTGGCTGCGTAATTTTATAGCTGTTGGCTTTTGTTTAGCTTTAATTTTGTATCCCAAAAAGAATGTTCCAGAACACTGGAAAAGTCTTTCTGGTTTTATCGGATAATAAGCAAATAGAGCCAGATTGTCTTGACTACCATTCCAGTTATTGAATTAGTCCCTTATTTTCATTGCTGATTGTGTAAATGTAATGAAAATAACAAAGGGGAATAGGGACACCATTGCCTGGTTCTTCTGCATAGTTCAGAGAGGAATCTACCCACTTTAATTTTCACCTTTGATCTATCATATCCTCTTAATCAACCCTAGAATTTTATCTTGGAATGCAAATGCTTCCTTCATGCTAATGGAAGTCCCAGCGCGCACTGTCAAATGCTTTCTGTGCATCAAGACCCCACAAGCTCCACCAGCAAGTTTACCTCTGGATCTATCAATGTTCTGATGTCCTTCAAGAATGCAACTGCAGTCATAACATATGGGTTGTCCTGCCTCAGGCAGCCCTCGGTCGGCCGGATTCCAAAGTCTGGGTCCGACGTCGGCTGATGTCTCATTTCTCTCCGTCAGAGTGGCAGGAGTATATAAGCATCAGCTGACGCCATTTTCTTCAGTCTTTCTTGCCGCACGGTGCCCGAAGAAGAAGCAGTTCGCAAGTGCCGGTCGGTCAGCTCCTATATTCTTCGAATCCGAAGTCATCAAAAAGCTAAGTACCCCGTTGGGGACCTTTTCTTGCCTCAGCCGATGTCCGAAATTACTGAAAGTTAACAATTGTCTGTCTTGTGGTAAACAAATACCTCATAAGGATTTCCACTCTTACTGTCTTTCTTGCCTTGGCCCAGACCACGACATCTCGGCCTGTGTCGCCTGTGCTCGCTTCAAGCGCACACTCAGGCGCCGGGTGGAGTTCGCTGAAGACTTTCGGTGATAAATTTGCTTGTACAGTGCCGTCGGAACTTCCGACATCGCAGACTCCTAAGAAACGAAAATGGGACAGACACCCTCGGCCCGTGTCTTCCACAGACTCCACGCCAAAACCTACCGCGAGTGCCCCGGTTCCCCCGAGACTGTTCTTTCACCGCTCCGAACCGAAGACACCGCATTACCGATACCTCCGATACCGGAGGCCACACCGCCAGTTATAGATTTTCCTCCGGATACTGAAACCGAGGAAATGCCAGAGACCATTGCTGTAGATAAGGTCACTCCTGCGCGTGGAGCTGCTAGGTCTCCTATGGCCATGTCTATTAAGGTCTACACACGTGCTAAGGCAGCCAGCAAGACCAAGCACCTTACTGCTAAAGCCTTACCTCAGCCTACTCCTGAAGCACAAATCATGATTATGGCCGCAGACTTAATTTCCATGATTAGAGGTTCACAGGCCCATCCTGAGAGAGGATCCCAGCCGCCTCCTGATAAGAGGCCCCGGGTTGAACCCTCTGGCCCTATCCCTTCAGATGATTCTGAGGACTCTGTTCACTCTGGCCAGGAAGAGCTCTTCCAGACTTATGAGGACTCTGATGCAGAGGATTCCATCCCCTCGGCCTCCCCTCCTGAGGATATTTCTTTTGGGGAAGTTCTGCATACCATGAGGGAACATTTTAAGTAGCAAGGCCAGGAATATTCCGATTCCAGAAAGGGCCTTCGAACCTTCTTTAAAAAGGCCCAACACAGGCCCCTGGCTATTCCTCCTGTGCTTGATGTTTTGGACGACCTATACTCTGACTCCAGTGTTACCCCGGATACTCTTCCTCCTGCTCCAGCCAAGCCAGACAGATATTATAGGGTCCCAGAAACACATTCTCATTTCTTTAGGGCCCATGCTGTTGATTTAGAAACTATTTCTCAGGGTCCTAAAGGGGTTTCAGCATCCACCTCCAAAAATCCTTTGCCTTCCAACAGGGAAGCTAGGTCATTAGAGAGATGGGGGGGGAAAGGTCTACACCTCCACTACTTTATCTATGAGAGCTCTGAATTGCCTCTTTCATATGTTTCAATATCAGGATTACCTGTTAGATGATTTACAGAAAACATTGGCCTCTCCTGAACTTTTAGACAGGAAGTCTTTGCAGGAAGCTGTACATAATTCTCAGCAAGTTAGCAATCACTTTCTGCAGTGTGGATATGATGCATTGGAAGCTTCATGTAGGGCAGCTATGACAGGGGCGGTCATTCGTAGACATGCATGGTTAAAAGAACAACCTCTACCAGATCATGTTAAGGCAAAACTTCTTGATGCACCCTTGGAAAACAAGCTTTTTGGTGCTAATGCTAAAGATGTGTTAAAGTCCGTCGAGGAAAAATCAAAATCAGTTCAGACGGTCAAAGATTTCCTCCAGGTTCAGCCACCCAGATTCAGCAGGAATTGGCCTTCTAAAAACTGGTCCTTTCCTAATCCTGAAAGATTTCAAAGGTAAAACAGGCGTGGCCGAGGAAGAGGACAATACAGAGGTTCTTACAGGGACGACAATGGCAACCAGCAAACCAAAGAAGTGACAGGGGTCTCCCCTGCCCCAAAGGGACAATCTCAATGACTTTCCTCTACTTCCGCTGACCAAGGAGCAAATAGAAGCTCCCTTGGGCGGAAAATTATCTCTGTTTTCAGACAATTGGCACAGATTGACAAAGGACAACTGGATTTTGGACATTATAGACCAAGGTTACAGGTTCCACTTTCATACCTTACCAAGAAAGCAAGGCATGCCAAATCTACCACAAAACCAGAGGGCAGAGGCTATCAAGCAAACTTCTCTGCTTGCTCAGATCTAAGCAATAGAAAGAGTTCCACAACAAGAACAAGGCCAGGGGTTTTACTCAAGACTGTTCCTTGTTCCAAGAAAAGAAACTCAATGGAGACCAATACTGGATTTGTCCGCATTAAACACTTTTCTCATAGTACCAAAGTTCAAAATGCTGACTCGACAGCAACTTCTTCCCATGCTGGGCAAGGGGTCTTGGCTGATTACTCTGGACCTCAAGGAGGCATACCTGCATGTCCCTATCGGACACAGCTGCAGAAGATACCTCAGATTTCTTGCAGGGCCAGAGCATTATCAATTCTCAGCATTGCCATTTGGCTTATCTACTGCGCCCAGAGTTTTCACAAAATGCCTGGCTTCAGTAATTGCTCATTGCAGGCTCCAGGGGATCCAAATTTACCCGTACCTGGACGACTGCCTCATACAAGAGGACGACAAATTGATTTTTGGCAAACTTGAACTATGTCATACAATTGCTACAGGCTCTGGGATACACTGTCAACTTCCAAACGTCAAGACTTCAGCCATCCCAGCAAATAACCTTCTTAGGAGCCAATCTAGACACAGCCTCTCAAATGGCTTACCTGACAGAAGACAAGCAAGAGAAGTTAACTCATTATTTCAAAGGTTTGCCAAAACTCACCCAGATGACTGCAAGGAGATTCCTACAGGCCCTGGATTACATGGCATCCTGCATTCTCCTGGTTCCATTAGCAAGGCTACACATGAGAAAGCTTCAATGGTACCTAAAAAGCCTATGGTCTCAGCACAGCAACAACCTAGAGACAACCATACCGCTCATTCCATGCCTACAAAAGGAATTCCTATGGTGGGCCTCGGTAAGCCAGGCAAACGCAGGTATGTCATTCAAAAAACCTCCGATAACACAGACCATGACCTCAGACCTTGGATGGGGGGCGCACATGGAGGGCAGATGTATACAAGGACAATGGTCTCCAAAGGAAACGCATCTGCATATAAACCAAAAGGAAATGCTGGCGGTAATGCATGCCATCGAGGCCTTTCAACAACAACTTCAGCAAGGCCATCTACTGATACGGACAAACAACACCACTGTGATGTGGTACATAAACAAGCAAGGGGGCACCCATTCTTACCCCCTTTGCAGACTGACAATGAATCTTTGTGAAAAATCGCTGAGCCTAAACATACAGTTGCAATCACAGTTTGTTCCAGGCAAAGACAATGTGCTGGCGGACAGCCTAAGCAGGAATTTCATAGATCCACACGAGTGGAGGTTACATCCGAAAATCTTCACACAACTCACTTCGACATGGGGCAGGCCAGAAGTAGACCTATTTGCCTCCCACCTCAACCATAATCTACAAAAATTCTGTTCAAGGGCATATCATCCACAAGCTTGGAAAATAGATGCTCTTTCATTCAATTGGAACTTCCTAAAAATCTATGCATTCCCACCTCTGCCACTTATGACCACAGTATTACTAAAGATCAAAGCAGAGAGGCCCAAGGGGATCCTAATAGCTCCAGACTGGCCAAGACAACACTGGTATCCACTACTACGGAGCATATGTCACAACAAAAAGTGGGCCCTTCCCCAATGGCCCCTACTTTTGACTCAGCACAACTTCAAAACAGTGCATCCAAACCTTCAGACGCTGCAGCTAACAGCCTGGGAGATCCCATGAATAACCTCAATCTGTCTCTCTCCAAGGAAGTTCAGCGGATATTAACAGAAGCTCAAAGACCATCCACCAGAAAGGTTTTACTTGGCAAAATGGAAGAGATTCAGCATTTGGAATACCAGCAAGGGACATGATGCATCATTATTGAACATCCCACTCATCCTGGAATATTTGGCAGATATGCTACAGAATGGACTCTCATATTCTTCCATAAAGATACATGCTTCAGCTATTTCAGCTAGATATAACACTGATCCACCTGTGTTTTCACATCCTTTAAGGCAATTCCTCAGGGGTATCAAGAACATTAAGCCACCAAGAAAGGCTCCAGTGCCAGCTTGGGACCTCAACTTTGTCCTAGAACTCTACCTCCCTTTGAGCCAGCAGCTTCAGCGAACTTACAATTTCTCTCATGGAAGACAGCTTTCCTGTTGGCAATTACCTCAGCAAGAAGGGTTTCGGAACTACAGGCCCTAATGGCAATACCACCGTTCATAATCTTTCAGAGACCGGGTCTCCTTAAGAACCAACCCTACTTTTATGCCAAAGGTGGTTTCTTTAAATCAAGCTATTCACCTGCCTACTTTCTTCCCCAATCCTGAGAGCAAACGGGAAAGACTGTTGCATACCTTGGACATTCACAGACAACTTCGCTACTACCTGGACAGAACCAAGAACAGTAGGAAGTCTGATCAACTTTTTGTAGCTTACGCCCCTGGAGTACAAGGAAAAGCAATTTCCAAACGGACCATTTCAAAATGGATTGGACATTGCATCAGATTTTGTTATTCCTTCCATGGGAAGAATGTTCCAGCCAATGTCAGACCACACTCCACCAGAGCTACAGCCGCCTCTACAGCATTCTTAAGAGGGGTGCCTACAAAAGACATTCTAGAAGCTGCTACATGGAGCTCCGTGCATACATTCTCCAAACACTACAATCTCCCTTTATACTCCAGATCCAGAGCAGGCTTTGCTTCGGCAGTCCTGCAGGGTTTGATTGCCACACCATCTCTTTCCTAGAGCATTCCTCCTCCCCCAGCTAAGCTATGGTATTCAACCCATATGTTATGACTGCAGTTGCATTCTTGAAGGACATAATACAGTTTTGTACCTACCATAAATGTAGATGTCCGATAGATATGCAACTGCAGTCGGATTTTCCCTCCCTCCATACCCCTCTATGCCTTGGGTCCACTCCTATCCCTGTTTCTCTTAGCTGGGGATATCCGTTATGGTGTATCTGTTTATTGCTTACTTATTTGTCTGGAATCCTGTTTTGTCTTCCAATTTGATTACAGCCTTCCTTGGAGGGCACCTGGCATCTGGGGCAAGAAACACTGAAGAAAATGGCGTCGGCTGATGCTTATATACCCCTGCCGCTCTGACGTCGGAGAGAAATGCGACATCAGCCGACGTCGGACCCAGACTTTGGAATCCAGCCGACCGAGGGCTGCCTGAGGCAGGACAACCCATATGTTATGACTGCAGTTGCATATCTATCTGACATCTACATTTATGGTAGGTACAAAACTGTACTTTTTGCCACCTCTCCAAAACCACTGATCCAGACTTCAGTTTTGCATCACCTCTGCCATTGTTTTAGCCATTCTAGACCTAAACACTTTTTGTATAATCCATGGTTTCAATCCTAAACTGTGGATTTATAGACCTAAACGCTTTTGTGATCCATGGTTTAGGATTGAAATGGGATTCTGAAGCTGGATCTGATGGGTCTTTACCCTCTCCGGTTAGTACAGCCACAACTGTTTTCTTCCAGGATGTTGGTTCTTCTCTTACTGTTTATCTGGAATGGTTTTGTTCATTTTTCCCCCCCCTCTTAGCCTCCAAACTTCCACAGGAATGCTGTCTTCGTGGGGACCTTCCATTGGGGTTAGTTATACTCTAGCATATCTGTTTAGCATTCTGCAGTTGCTGCTCCTGTTTGAGATTCCCCTATTCTGCAACACTATTTGGCAGTCCCTCTTGCTACTTAATCCATTCTTATTTTTCCCTTTTAAACTGTATCGCATTCTCTGGTTTATATTTTCAGAATAAAAACTCCCAAAATTCCAGTACCTGTTCCTCAAATTCCTCTCCACCAGATTGGTGGGAAAGCACCAGTGTCCCTATTTTTTATTGGCATGTGATTTTAAACTAGCATATCAAAACTTTCAAGTAAATCCACATGTTCTTGTGATATGCAAGTTTTGTTTGTAGCCTAGCCCAGCCTTTGTATCTTGCAGGGATAATATACAAATTCCCTCATCTACTACTGAATTCACATCCTCCCATGCAAAATATTTTTCATACGTTTCTTCAAAATCTGCTGTCCTTGATTCCACAGACACATCCTCATTGCTGCAAATCAAATTCACAATTTTCCCTGCTGAAAGCTGTTCTTTCTTCCAGAACAACTTAAGCTCCATTTATAGCAGTTTTTTTTAGTTGGGAATATAAATGCATACCAGTGTAATCCTCCTCCCTTGCCAGTAGCCCCTTAGTACTACAGGTCTACCATTTTTAACCTGTTAATTGCGAGAGGAGCTCCAATAATGGTAGAAGTACAGTTTTTCTAGGTATTCTGCTGCTTTGTCTCTAGTACCAGGTTTTACTTGTATACACTGTATTGCAAGTTGATCTTTTATACAGTTGGTTGGTGTTTGTATCAGATTGTGGAGGCATGAGAACCAGAGTTGCTTCTACACACATTTTTGTTGGAGAAGGTTACTAGATCATGTTAACATAGGTTCATAGGTTCATAGGTTTATACTAGGCTATCTGCCCTAAGGCATTTATAAGCCTAGCCCAAATTATTGTGGCTTACGCCACCCCTTATATGAAAAAATACTGTGCCCATTAGTTTGTTGTGCCTCTGTCCAGCAGTGACCCAGAGATGATTCCCGGGGTAAACCTACGATCTCCCATCCACAGGTCTAGATTTCTCTTGAACAGAGTCAGCGAGGTGCTCTGCCTCACATGGACCGGGATTTTATTCCACAGCATAGGGAGTCTCTGGTGATAAATCTATCCCTCCAGCACGTCCTATTTATATCCGTGCTAAGGTTTAAGTCGCTTGCTCTAGTGGTTTTGGTGGATTTGGATTTTTTGAGGTGGAGCATGTCCATTAATTCCGGGTTGGACATGGCCTTGTATGTCAGGCACATGTCACCTCTGAGCAGACGGTATGCGACTGAATAGAGCTGGAGTTTCTTCAATCTGGCAGCATATGACAGATTTTGGAGTCCCTTTATCCTTTTGGTGAGGAACTTTTGGGGGTCTCTCCAATTGCTGCAGATGTCGGGTGAGATGCATCCCGAATGGGGCATTGTACTCGATCATTGGTCTGATAAGTGAAGAGTACAGGGGAACAATGACCTCACTAGATCATGAAGGGATTCACATCCAGATCAGGTGGGCAATGTAGAAGGTCTTTCTAACCACTTTAGCAATGTGAGTGTCAAAAGAAAGGCCACTGTCAACCTGGGTCCCCAGGTCCCTGATAACCTCTTCTGTGCTTAGTGGATTGCCACCTATATGGTAGCTTGGGGTTACCTTGTTTTTCCCCGGAAGGGTATGACTATACATTTTTGGCGTTTAACTTCAGGCCATGGCTCTGGCACCAGCTATCTGTTTCCGTGAGTCCCTTCTGAAGGATATCAGTGTCCGATGCACTTTCCACTATGGGGCCCAGTGTGCAGTCATCTGCAAACTTTGTCAGCCAAAGTCCTCCCATGTTGGCCTGTACTTCTGAGAAGTAGATGCCAAACAATAGGGGCCAAGGACCGAGCCCTGTGGGACACCACTTGTGACCGCTTGGAGTCTGACACAGCCAGCAACTCTAACCCTGTGGGTTCTGTCCTTAAGCCAGTTTGCAACCCATCTTGTGACATATGGGTTTACATTTAAGCTGGTAGTTTTTCTACAATACCGAGTGGGGTATTGTGTCGAAGCCTTTGCAAGGTCAAGGTAGGCTGTATGGACTGCCTTTCCTCATCAATGGCCTTGGTGACTATTTCAAGAAGTCACCAAGTTCAAAGGCATGATCTTCCCTTGACAAAGCCAAACTGGGTCGGGTCCAATGTCTGCAAGTCCCCTATATCTTTGTTTATGAGCTCCATTATGATCCTCTCCATAGCTTTGCAGACTAGACTTGTTAAGCTTATGGGGCTGTAATTACCAGGGTCCAGAGAGGCACCACCTTTGTGGAGTGGGACCACAGTTGCACGCCACTCCTTGGGCACATATCCTGTGGTAAGGCTGAGATTAAACAGCTGCCTTATGTGCTGGTTTAATTCCTCATTTAGCTCAGGTAGCACACAGCCGGGGACACCATCCGTCCCATTGATGCTGTGTTTTTAGCTTTAGAGAGAGCAGCTTTCACCCATGCATTTGAGATGTCCGGGAGGCTACACTGGCTGGGATAGTTATCTCTCCTTTAGGGGAGAGGGGTGAAGTTTGCACTGAACCTGTCTGCCAGTATGTTGGCAATGTCTGTGGGTTCAGTGATTTTTGTATCATTTTGGACTAATTCTGAGCATATCTGTGAGTTTCCACCCAGGTTCCTAACATAGCTGAAAAAGGCCTTATGATTGTCCTTGAATCCATGGCAATTTTTCTCTCAAAATTGGCCTTAGTTGATTTTATGAGTGCTCAGATTTTTTACTAATAATGATCAGGGTGACTTCCCTTTTATGGATTTTGTTCTATCATGTAATAGCTTTCTCCTCTTATTGTAAAGTTTGTTAATGGCTGGGGTCCACCAGACTGGACGCTTGCCCTTTGTGGAAAGAGTCTTGGTTTTATTTGGGATTGCCTGATCCATGCAGTCCTGAGGTGTTCATAGAAGGCATTTGTAAGGGCTTCAAGCTTGGGTTGTGGTTTCCTCTGACTCAGGGGCCTTGAAGGATACCACACCAGTCTTGAGTAGTGTGAAGTTTGCTTTAGAGAAGTTCTTCACTATGGTCTTTTGTTTGGGGTGGGGCGGATGTGGATTTCCAGTGAGATTAGTTTATGATCAGATCTCACCAATGAGGGATATACTTCGGTGTGGAGCATTTTGTCCCCATGTTTGTGACAATGAGATCTAGTATATTTTCTCCTCTCGTGGGAACAGTGACTAGCTGTTCCATGGCATTTGAATTTATGAACTCCAGGAACCGTTGGGCTAGAAAGTTAGGGCTTGAGTAATGTTCCCAGTCTATATTCGGGTAGTTGAAGTCACCCAATATGATGGTGTTTGGAGATACATTTATACCCTCCAGTGTCTTCAGGAAGGCTGTGTGGGGTTCCTGAGTTTGAGAGGGTGGCCTGTAGCATGCTACAATTTGTAGAGCAGTTTTGCCTATTAGTTTCACAATAAAGCATGCTGGAGGGACAGGTTCCTAATCCAGAGACTTCCCATACACATCAAGCAGAGTACTTCACTGGCTCTCTAAGAGAAATCTTGAGTGGGTGGGCAATAAGCACCCCAGGGATCACTTCAGTGGCCTTGCTTGACAGGGACACTGGGAACTTAACTTTGGGTGGCATGGTGCCAGAGCATTTTCTTGCACTAGGCTTGTATAGGCTCCAGGGCTGTTGGCCTAGTACACTCCAATGAACGTTTTGCCAAGGACCTTAATCCAGTCACTCCTCTATGCAAGAATGAAGTACATTTTTTCGTATTTTGCTCTTTTGATCAGACTTTTCTTTTACGTTGCAGTGCTACATTTCAACTGAACAAGGAAAGTGTCACCTGTTTACTCCAGTTACACTTGAAAATAACTTGAGCAAACTTTATAACATGCAGGTTGACGTGCACTACAAAAATACTGTATCTTTTTTTACTTGGAGTTGACTCTCCCTTGTCTTCCCCTCTCCTAAGTTGTCTTGCAAGCAGTGACATGAAGTAGGGCATATGCAAATCTTCACCTCCCAAATCCAGTCTCTGCTTCATTTCCAAAGTACGGTTGTTAGTCAACTCCTATTAAAGGTCTAGGTTGCTTTTTCTTGGCCAGGTTTGGAGCATACACACTGCCTTTTTATTTAACCATATTCTGTGGAATACCAGTCCAGTTGCTTATTTGTGCTTTGTTTTGAAACCTCTTTGGGCAGTCTCATTCAGCTAACATTTTCACCCTGGCCTCTTGATTTTTGCAGTTTTATCTCTGTGTTATGCTTCCATTTTTTGTAGTGTTTTGAGTTGATATGCTTCCCTCAGTGTTTTAATTGGCTGAGTACATTTGACTAATGTCCACTTATTGGAGGTAATGTATTGCACCAAAGCTGGAGCTTTCACTGCTTTTTTTGCTGAACAGCTGCAAAATTCTTCCCAGCCAGTGTTTCCTTGCAGTGTGTTTATTCCCCCCCCCCCCCCCCCCCCCCAAGGCAGTGCACTTAATAGCCAGTTTACTGGCTCTTCAGTCCCAACTTTCACACTGGGAGAGTTAAAGAGTTAAAAAGTAAGCTGTTACTGTATGCACTCCTCTTGAAAGTCTTTAGGCCTTTGAATTCTGCTCCTTGAAGCTGTGAGCAAGGCACCCCAAAAGCTCTGAGCGCTTCTCTGAAGGGGATGTCTGATCTGGTGGCTAGGGCAGTCTGGTCAAAGGGGAGATTGGATTGGCCTTCCAGGTATTGGCAGAATAATTGCATGTCCTAGGAATGCAGATCCACAGGTTCCAATTTGGTCCTTCCCATGGGCTCTTTTGGCTTCTTATCAGACATCCCTTTGGTCAAAGCTGCCCTGTAAACTTTAAACCTACTGCACAGGAGGAGATTGTGCCCTCTGCAGTAGGGTGACTGCTCCCATGATGATCCTAGGAAGGACATGCAAGAGGAAGCATGTGGACTGTCCCCCCCCCCCCCCCCCCCCCCCCACACACACACACACACGTCCCGGAGGACTCCACTTATGTAAGATACTAGAACTGATGCTCCAGAGGGGAGCTTGGCCTGTAACTGCTTTGCTTACTTCCCTCCTATCCTGAAGGGAGACCTCTCATGATGCAGGTTATGATTCTGAACATGTTGGATCAGACAGACCAAATGAATAGGTTATAAAAGATGATCCTTTCCAGCTGCTTGCCCTCTTCAATCCCTTTCCCTAAACCTAAAGGATTACCTTTTTATAGATCTTGTGGCCTCTAAATTTGAGGTAAGTAAAGACGATAGATTAATGGAAGGGAGAATTCTTAAAGGGGCTCTATGCTGGAGCAATGTTGCTGAATGGAATTGCATGCAGTTCGAGGAGGCCAGTTTACCTTTTTGGTACTTTTCCATTAAACCCCTACCACTTGGCGCTGCTGTGTTTAGAGCATGTTATGTTTCTAGAAAGCCAATCTATTTTTCACACAGGTTGTCCTTTTTTTATAGGAGCTTTCCTTGCATTTTCAGCTTTATCTGGTGGGTGGCGTACTGTTTTAGCTATGACCTACACCAAGCAAGTACAGTGACAGAATTTATTTTACTGTTGCTTTGGTTCTGTCTTAATAGATGCTGTGATGTGGAAAAGTAGCACATGTTAAACTTGCTTGTTAAATGAAGCACCAGTTTGAGATGTGGACAAGGGGAGTCTTGTTATAAGTACATTCCAATGTTGTGTTAAAGTAGCTGGTAGTTGGGCCCCCCCCCCGTTCATAATTATGCTTTGAGATAGGTTAAACATGTAAGATGTGCAGTATGTAGTAACGTGTAAGATGTGCAGTATGTAGTAACGTGATGCAAGTTAAACTGTGGTGAAATAACCTTTGAGAGGCGCTAGTTTAAAATATGGCAAAACAAACGGTGTAAGTGCTAAGTTTATACAATTTGTTTTATTTCCATATTGCTTTGATTCTGTTGCAGTACATGCTGTAATGTGGAAAAGCACCACGTGTTAGTCGCTTGTTAAATTAAGCACCAGTTTCAGATTTAGGCAGGGATGTCTGCCCTAATAAGTAAACTCTAACACTCCGATACTGGCAAAACACAGCAGCGCAAAGTGGTAGGAGTTTGATACCACCTTTTCAGTCTGGCATCAATGAAGGGATCCATCGTTATGGGTTTGGGTCTTCCACTTGGATGTGATCTGTTATCTGGTGGTTTCATGGAGGACTTGGCATTCTATATTCAAATCGTGCACTAGGCAATGTTTATTGCAATCGGTTAAGTTTATGCAGCTGCTGGCCATTGCACTGCCCCTCCCCTTTAATTTTGATTATTTTCTGTAAAAGTACTTTGTAGCTTTGTATAATATTTGAATGCATAAATAGAAGTAAATAGTTTGTGTTTTTTTTGTCTCTTTGTTTTTTTTACAAATGCTAGTAGTGCAGAATTCTTTGAAAGCCTCTTCAGCAGCTCCTGAAATTGTTTGCCTTTTCTTTTTGTTTTGTTTCAATGGACTGTTTTTCACTTTTTATATAGACTGGTATTGCAAGGGTACCACTTGCTGGAGCTTCTGGGGGCCCAGGTATGGGCAGAGCTGCAGGGAGAGGAGTACCAGCTGGAGCACCGATGCCACAGGCACCAGCAGGACTAGCTGGTCCTGTCAGAGGAGTGGGTGGACCTTCCCAGCAGGTGAGTAGCTTTAAATTTCTAAATGTCTTTTGTAGGTTGTCGAGGTTGAGATGATTGGCAGACTGGAAGGTGCCTTGAGGCAGATGCACTGCATATTGGTGGAAATTTGAATGTCTGTAGAAACTGGGAGAGGTAGAAAAGATACGGCTGTCGAGCAGAGTGTTGACCTGCCTTTGAGGTGATTGGAAAAGGCCTCTTGGTGTGCTGGGGGGGGGGGGAGGGGAGGTACTTCCTACTTGCATAACTTGTGGAGGCTATGGAGTTTGTAGAAAACTTGCCATTCTTGTCACATAATTTTTCTAAGTAACTAAAGGGTTTTCCCCACTGAATGTTTTTTCCCACTAACGAGATAAACTAATGCATCTCATCCTGTAGTAAAAACAGGTGTATACCAAACATTGCTACTGGGGGGGGTCCTGTCAGGTATGAAGCATGTGTCTGAAAGATGTTTGGGTAATACTAAAAATATTCCAGTTAACCTGGTAGTTGGGCATACTTGAAATGGAATGTACGTTTTGTATAAAGAAGATTCTTGTGCTCTAACACCAGTGAGTTACTGTTCTTTCTTCTTTAGGTGATGACCCCACAGAGTCGTGGCGCAGTAGCTGCTGCAGCAGCAGCTGCAACTTCTAGTATTGCAGGAGCCCCTACACAGTATCAGCCAGGTCGAATGGCTCCTTTGCCTCCAATGGCCAGAACGACAACTGCCCCTCCACCAGGTAAGTCTCGTACTGATTGGTGTGAAACCCTTTTTCAGATATCCTGTGAAAGTACTTGAGTGAACAGTGCTGTGTATATATAGAAAAGAGGAATGACTTCTTTGTCAACTTCTGTATTTTCATAATTTGTGCATTTATAGTTAACCACATTTCAACTTGACTACAAAAAATTATCTGCAGGCCAAATAAGCTGTAGGCTGTTTTAGTCTACAAGCCCGTGTGCTACTTAAAGTACTCGACTGGCTAGATGTCCTATTCTCATGTTGCAGTATTCTCGCTTTGGTGGGGGAGGGGATCCACGTCAAACTAGTTTACCAAAGCTTAAGCCTGGCTGCTGTAAGGTATATGGAACATCTCACAGGTTGCATAAACTGTGGACCACAAATGTAATGTCCGCATGCACAGACCTTTGTCAGATGTCACCTTGCTCATTCTGCTCCGTGCTACTTTCTGCGCTAAAAATAAGTACCCCATTGGGGCATCTTTCCTTATTTTTTTGCTAAGCTTAGGATGTTCTTCATTCCACATTGCTGCAGTCCTAACCATTGGGTAGTCCGCTGTCCAGTCGGCCCGAATACCAAAGTATATGGCTGACGTCGGTCAAGGCGCATTAGACTGACGTCAGTACGTCAGGGTACTAATGCGCATAACCGACGCCATATCTTCAGTCTTTTTTGCCGCATGGTCCGATGCAGAAGCAGTTCTTGCGAGTGCAGGTTGGCGTTCTGAAATATTTCCGAAGTCGGAGTTTCAGACCGAATCAAAGTTGGCTAAGTACCCCGTTGGGGAGCATTTTGTTTTTTTCTTGCCTCAGTATTTTACTGGATGTCAGAAAAAGTGAATAACTGTATTTCTTGTGGGAAACAGATACCTCATAGGGATTACCATACTCTGTGTATACCTTGTTTAGGGCCTGAGCACGACGTTGTTGGTTGCCGCTCTTGTGCTAGATTTAATAAACGCACTATTAAGAGAAGGTTAGACTGTGCCAGGTTAGTGTTTGGGAAGCGTTGTAATTACAAAATGCCGTCGGATGCTCCGACGCCGCTTCTAAGAAGCGCAAAGACAAAACAGCGAAGCCTAGGGTTGATGAACCGGCAGTCCCGGACGTCGGTTCTTTAGAAGGCTCTGTGGAGCCAGAGGTTTTGCCAGGAGTTTCTTTGGAGTCTCAGGCAGACACTTTACTGTTACAGGATGTGCCCTCTCAGGAGGTAGGCCAGGCTGAGGGGGCTTCTCAGGTAACTGTTCTTCCCTCTGTTCCCAAGTTAGTTAGAGCTTCTCCTACTGTTGCCAAAACTTCTTTCAGAGGTAGGCCAAGTTCAGCTACAGTGGAGGTTTCTCCTAGCACTTCAGGTTCTGTGCCTAAGAAACATATGCTTAAAATGGCAGAAGATTTAATTACTATGATTAGAGGCTCTATGCCCCCTCCTGATAAGAGGCCTAGGGTGGAACCTGAGTTTGAGAGTTTGGAACAGTATTCAGAGGCTTCGGAGTCTTCTGAGGAAGAATTACAGGACTTTCCTCCTTATTCTGATTCTGATGTGGATGATTCCACACCTACAGCTTCTCCTCCTGAGGATTTCTCATTTTCAGAGACTCTGCATTCCATGAGGGAACACTTTAAATGGGAAGGCCAAGATTACTCTGATTCCAGGAAAAGGCTTAGGGAATTCTTATTTTTACCACAACATAGGCCCTTAGCTATACCTCCTGTGTTGAATGTGGTGGAAGATGTTTTGCAGAGGCTTCCCTGAACCCTGACTCTTTGCCTCCTGCTCCTGTTAAACCTGATAGGTACTATAGGGTGCCCGAAGCTCATAAGTATTTATTTAAGAGTCCTAGGGCGGACCCAGAAACTGTTTCTCAGGGGCCTAAAGGTGTTAAGGCCTCTGTGGTTAAAAATCCTGTTCCCACTGATAGAGGCAAGGGCTTTGGATAGGTGGGGAAAGAAAGTGTATACTTCTTCCACTCTAGCCATGAGAGCGTTGAATTGTCAGTTTCACATGCTAAAATATCAAAATTATCTCCTTTCACAATTGAAATCTAAGGTGGATGCTTTGGCGGAAGGTATAGAGTGTAAAGAGTTGCTGGATTTACTTCATGTGTCTGAACAAGTGGGTAAGCATTCTTTGCAATGTGGTTTTGATGCTGTGCAGGCCTCCTCGAGGGTGGCTGCCACTAGTTCTGTTCTTCGCAGGCATGCCTGGTTGAGGGATCAGAATTTAGCTGAGCATGTAAAGACAAGGATTTTGGATGCTCCTTTACAGTCTGATGTGTTGTTTGGTTCGCCTGTGGAAGCAGTCCTGAAGAAAATGGAGGACAAAGCTAAGTCTATGCAAACTGTTAAAGATTTTTGCAGGTGCAGCCACCAAGTTTAGTAGAAATTGGCCTACTAAGGGATGGACATATCCTGCGTATGATTCCCAGTCTAGGGGTAGGTCTAGACGTGGTAGGGGCAGAGCTCAAGGTTCTTTTAGGCCTAGAACAGTGAGTTCACCTGCTCAGACTTGTTGTGAGGCAGGAGTCAGTCCTTTCGTAAACAGACCCAATGACCTGCTTCTTCAGCTGCCAGTAGATTCTCGTCTGGCAGCTCCTTTGGGAGGAAGACTGTCTCTTTTCAAAGAAAATTGGGATTTAATTACTCAAGACAGATGGGTGTTGGATATCATTCACCACGGTTACAGGTTTTATTTCCATACATTGCCCCCTTTCAAAGGCATGCCAGATGTTCCTCCTACACAAAGGAAAGAGGCTCACAAGCAAATTTCTCTGTTACTCCAAATAGTATTCAGTCAGTCCCTGTATCGGAAAGGGGCCTAGGATTTTATTCTCGCCTGTTCCTAGTACCAAAGAAGGGGAACACGTGGAGACCAATTTTGGATTTATCTATCCTCAACACTTATCTGGACATTCCCAAGTTCAAGATGTTGACGTTACAACAGCTTTTACCTCTGCTGGGCAAAGACCACTGGATGGTAACTTTAGATCTCAAGGAAGCTTACCTTCATGTGCCTATAAGACTAAGTTGCAGGAAGTATCTGCGTTTTCGAGCTGGAAATTCTCATTATCAGTTCTCTGCATTGCCCTTTGGCTTATCTACTGCGCCCAGAGTATTCACAAAGGTTCTGGCTCCAGTGATAGCTTACTTCAGACTAAACGGTATTCAAATCTATCCTTACTTGGACGACTGCCTGATTCTGGCTCAAGAAAAGGAGGACCTTCTACAGCATCTGGAATATGTTATAGCAGTGCTAAGATGCCTAGGGTATTCTGTGAACGAAATAAAAGTCCAGTCTAGTACCCTCTCAAGACATGTGCTTTCTGGGTGTGAGACTGAATACAGCAGCCCAGATGGCCTTTTTAACCCCGGACAAACAACAGAGTCTATCCCTTTACTTTCATCATTTATCTCATCAGTCCGTGCTGACTGCAAGGACAGTCCTTCAAGCATTAGGGTTCATGGCATCTTGTATTCTGGTGCTTCCCAATGCCAAACTGCATATGAGGAAGCTGCAATGGTATCTCAAAAATGTATGGACACAGCACTGCCAGGATTTGGACACTGTCATTCAAATAATACCTTGCATTCAAAGGAATTTTTGTGGTGGGCTCAGGAATGTCACCTAAACAAGGGACTCTCTGTGACCCGCCAGAGGCAGTCAGATTCTAACGACAGATGCCTCAGACATTGCTTGGGGAGCTCATCTAAATGGAAAGTGGATACAAGACAAGTGGCCTGCCAGACTACAGCATCTACATATCAACATGAAAGAGATGTTAGCAGTCCAGTTTGCATTAATGGCTTTCAAGGAGTTACTTCTTCCAGGGCAGGTGTTGATTCTAACAGACAACACAACTGTCATGTGGTACATCAACAAACAAGGGGAACACATTCTTACCCATTGTGCAGGCAAGCAATGATTTTATGGGAGACTGCGCTCAGCTTGCAACTAACTCTTCAGGCAAGGTTTCTGCCGGCGCACAGAACTCCTTAGCAGATGTGTTAAGCAGACAAATCATGGATCCCCACGAGTGGAAACTGGATCTTCATGTATTTCAAAGGTTGACAGTGTCCTGGGGAACTCCAGACATAGATCTGTTCGCTTCTCCACTAAACCACCAGCTGCCAAAGTTTTGCACAAAGAGGTTACATCACACAGCTTGGAAAGTGGATGCTCTTTCTTTCAGTTGGAAAACTCTTCATGTGTATGCGTTTCCACCTCTGCCTCTTCTTCCAAAGGTGCTTCTAAAGGTCAGACAAGACAAGCCAAGGATGATTTTAATAGCTCCAGATTGGCCTCTGCAGCACTGCTACCCATTACTGAGGAGTCTAGTAAAGAAGCCTCCATGGTCTTTACCCTTGATTCCACACCTTTTGTCTCAGAGAGAAGGCCACCTGCTCAATGTCAAGCTTCGTTCTCTTCATCTAACAGCATGGCATATTCTGTTTTGAGACAGCCGGTCTCAACTTCCTCAACAAGTTTTAAATGTGATTATGGAAGCTAGAAGACCTAGTACACGGAAAGTGTATGCAGAAAAATGGAAGAGATTTTTATTTTGGAGTGCAGCAAGGAATTTGGAGATTTCTGAGCCTAATTTGAGTGTGGCTCTTCAATATCTTACTGAGTTATTGGACAAAGGTTTGTCCTTCTCTTCCATTAAGATTCATGCTGCAGCAATTTCAGCTCACTATGATTGTGACCCACCATTGTTTTCGCATCCTTTGTTCAAGCAGTTTCTCAGACGGGCAAAGAATATAAGATCCCACGTAGAGCTCCTACTCCTGCTTGGGATCTCAATTTTGTGTTGGAAAAACTTACTCTACAACCTTTTGAGCCTGCGGGTACTGCTGATTTAAAATATTTGTCATGGAAGACTGCTTTTTTGTTGGCTATTACTTCTGCAAGAAGGGTTTCTGAGTTGCAGGCCCTTATGGCAGTAGAGCCCTTTCTGATTTTCCATAAGGATAGGGTATCATTACGCACTAATCCTTCCTTTATGCCCAAGGTGGTTTCTAGTGTGGCTTTAAACCAAACTATTCATTTGCCTACTTTCTATGCAGATCCCCAAAATAAAGGGGAAAAGATTTTGCACACTTTAGATGTACATAGGCAGTTGTGTTATTATTTAAGCAGGACTAAGGATTTCAGGCAGTCTCAGCAGTTGTTTGTTTCTTTTGCTTTGAGTTCTCAGGGCAAGCCTGTGTCTAAGCAAACTATTTCTAAGTGGATTGGGTTTTGCATTTCTTTTTGTTATTCCCATCATGGCAAGGAGATTCCAGCTGGGATTAGGCCTCATTCCACTAGGGCTACTGCCACTTCAACAGCATTTTTAAGGGGGGTGGCAACTAAGGATATTTTAGAGGCAGCTACTTGGAGTTCAGTGCATACTTTCTCTAAGCATTACCACCTTCCTCTCTACTCTAAATCTAGGTTTGGTTTTGCCACAGCCATTTTGCAAGGCATGTTGGCAGCTCCTGCTTCTTTATGATTTGCCAGCCTCCCTTACCTCTGCTTTGGGATTCTACCCAATGGTTAGGACTGCAGCAATGTGGAATGAAGAACATAGTACAGTTTTGTACCTACCATAAATGTAGATGTTCGAGGATCCACATTGCTGCAGTCCAATTACCCTCCCGCCTTCCCTCTGTGTTTAGGGGTGGTGGTGTGAGTTACTGTATATTATTGTACATCTGTATATATATATGTATATATATATATATATATATATATATATATATATATATATATATATATATATATATATATTGTATATAAGTTTGGTGCAGGGCTTTTTGGTGTTTTGGTTTGAGCCTTGTCTTTTTAGGGTCTTCTGACATCTGGGGCAAGAAAAGACTGAAGATATGGCGTCGGTCATGCGATTAGTACCCTGGCGTACTGTCGTCAGTCTAATGCGCCTTGACCGACGTCAGCCATATACTTTGGTATTCGGGCCGACTGGACAGCGGACTACCCAATGGTTAGGACTGCAGCAATGTGGATCCTCGAACATCTACATTTATGGTAGGTACAAAACTGTACTTTGCTGTTTATCTGTTAGATTGTTCCGTCAATATCCTCTAGGAAGGGAGTGGAAGTGTGGTCTGCAAATTCTGCACAAAGATTCACATGACTGCTTGTTTTGTTTAGGGCAGTCCCATAACCATACAGCTTGTAAAGTCTGCCAGTCGTTTGTCCCAAAGACCCTATTCAGCTGTCTGGTAGCTCTCAACTGTTTGTAGAAAACTAACGCCTTACCTTTGCTTTGGATCCTGAATCTGCTTCCGACTTCACATGTCCTGCCAGCTACCAGTCTAGGGACTGAGGAATGTTTAGTACCCGCCAAAGTCGCCATTCCTGTTTCAGAAGCTGCCCTGTGGAGTTTCCTGCAATGTTTGTCTCTGCCAATGTCTGGGGGGGGGGGGGGGTCCCGTATGGCTGCTATTAGCTTCTTCTGAGGAGGGACACTACAACCCCAGGACTCTAGCCTCAGACAACTCAAGATGCCTTCACTCTAAAGAAAACAAAATTAGGCATTTGTCTTCCCGGTGGAAGATCAGCCTGACTGGCAAGCATTTTCGCAATCACACACAAGGCCTTTATGGCCTTGAGGCCTACTGCCTCACAAACTCCTGCCCTGCTGGCTCCATTCCTCCTCTCCCCTCAGACTCTCTACCTGCCAGCTGGCCTGTCCCCTGGAATACTTGAGTCTCCCTCTCCCTTTGCTATTCCTCCTGTGATTCCTGCATACTTGGACACCTTTGCCTTTGCTTCCAAGACCCCAGAATCCCAGCCACCAGCCCCAAAAAGACCACAGATGGGTTGTAAAAGGCTCTGGATTATAATCTTGTCTAACTTCCCATTACAGACCCTGCTGTGATTGCTGTGGCAGCCGACAGACTAGGCACTTTTCTCTGCTGCCGTCAGATAAGGACAGTAAGGTGATGGACAGGCTAGGAAAGACTTGCACTTCCTCAGCCTTGGCCTTTAGGGCCATCAATTACCAGACTCTAAAGTATGCCCTAGAGCTAGTTTCCCAGGCCTGTAGTCTACTCTCCTCTATGCCTGACTCACCACCTAAGCCTCAAGTTGCCTCAAAACTTTCTTTAGCAGCGCAAGTAGGCAGGCATTCAATAAAATGCATCTTCAATGCTGCTTGAAGCCTCAGACTGGTCATCTGCTTCTGTTTTGCATAGGTATTCCTGGCTCTGACTTCAAACTCTGCCTAATGACTTCAAAAACGGATCTTGGATGTCCCCTGGATGACCAGTTCCTTTTTGGTAAGCAATCTGCAGAACTTTTTGAAATCTGCAGGAAAAAGTGTAAAAACTGCAGGATCTGAAGCATCTGCTTGTATCCCCCAGATGTCCTTCAAGGATGCATCTGCAGTCATAACATATGGGTTGTCCTGCCTCAGGCAGCCCTTCGGTCGGCCGGCCGGATTCCAAAGTCTGGGTCTGGCCTCGGCTGATGTCTCACCTTCCCCGACGTCAGAGCGTCTGGGGTATAAACGCATCAGCCAACACCATTTTCCTCAGTCTTTCTTGCCGCGCGGTGCCCGAATCAGAAGCTGTTCGCAAGTGCCGGTCGGTCAGATCCAGTGATTTCAGCTACCGAAGACTTCGAAAAAGCCAAGTACCCCGTTGGGGACTCTTTATTGCCTCAGCCGATGTCAGATAAAGTAAATAATTGTTTAACTTGTGGGAAACAAATACCTCATAAGGATTTCCATTCCTACTACCTTCCTTGCTTAGGCCCAGACCACGACGTATCGTCCTGTTCAGCCTGTGCTTCCTTCAACCGACTAACTCTTGGACGTCGGTCGGAGTTTGCAGAGGAATTTTTGGGGGCTAGTTTTGCATATAAAATGCTGTCAGACTCCCGACATCACATTTAGTGAAAAAACGGAATGACAAGGACCGACACTCGCGGCCCGCGGTTTCGGCTGAAACCACGGTAAAGCCTACCGCGAGTGTCTCTGTTTCGGCCGAAACAGGGTCCTCAGATTCCTTCTTCCGAATCCACTCAACTGACCACCGCGGCCCGGGAGGCCCCGGCTGAGTCTGCTACAGAGATACCTACCAGTGTCCAGGATTTGTCAGACACCATTCCTTTGGACATATCTACTCCTGCACGTGGGGCAGCTAGGCCCCCTGTTTCCATGTCCATTAAGGCCTTCTCCAGGGCTAAAGCTGCTAAACCTTCTAAAGCTTTGCCTCCTAAGACTACCTCCCACAGGCCTTCCTCTAGTACTCGGATCCTCAGCCTTGCAGAGGACCTTATTTCTTTAATTAGAGGTTCACAACCTCACCCAGACAGGGCCTCTCACCCCCCACCAGACAAAAGGCCCAGGACTGAGCCTTCTGACCCACACTCTTCAGATGAGTCCACTGATGGTTCTGAGTTGTCAGACCACCAGGAGGAGGCTTATTCGCCCTATGAGGATTTTGATGCTGAAGAATCTATCCCTTCGGCCTCCCCTCCTGAAGAGTTTTCCTTTGAGACTCTACACTCCATGAGAGAGCATTTTCAATGGCAAGGTCAGGAATTCTCTGATTCTAGAAAGACTAAGGACCTTTTTACATTTGCCTCAGCATAGGCCCTTAGCTATACCTCCTGTTTTGAATGTAATTGATGTGTACAATGATGTCAGTACAGCCCCTGATACTCTCCCCCCGGCCCCTGCCAAACCTGATAGATACTACAGGGTCCCGGATTCTCATTTCCATCTGTATAAAGCCCATTCTGCAGACCCAGAAACTATTATACTGGGCCCTAAAGGGGTTGCGGCTGCCACTGCCAAAAATCCTCTACCTTCTGAAAGAGTCTAGAGCTTTAGAGAGATGGGGAAAGAAGGTATATACTTCTGCAACTCTTTTCGTCAGGGCACTAAATTGTCAATTTCATATGATACAGTACCAAGAGTATTTGTTAGATGAACTGAACAAGAAGCTTTCTTCTCCTGAGCCCCTTGACCATAAATCCCTTCAGGATTTGGTACACAACTCACAGCAGGTTAGTAATAATTTCTTAGTGTGGTTATGATGCATTGGAGGCTTCATTTCGGTCAGCTATGACTGGGGCAGTTATTCGTAGGCTTGCCTGGCTGAAGGAACAATCTTTGCCAGACCATGTTAAAGCTAAACTCCTGGATGCTCCAATGGAGAAACAATTTATTTGGCTCCTCTGCTCAGGAGGTCTTAAAGTATGAAGAAAAGGCAAAATCTGTGCAAACAGTTAAGGATTTCCTACAAGTACAACCACCGAGATTTAGCAGAAACTGGCCTACTAAGAATTGGTCCTTTCCAGACTCTGACAGAGCCCAGAGAGGCAGGAACAGACGCCCCAGAGGCAGATGCCAATCTAGGGGCTCTTACAGAGGCAGTCAGTGGCAACCTGCCAACCAGAGGAGGTAGTGCAACAGCAGCAACAACAATTTCTACACCAGTAACAATGGAATAATAGCGGAAACCAACTGTGATGCACGAAAAAAACTTTAATAAAACATAACAACCACTGAGCGCTTTCACCCGCCACAATGCAGGTTTCATTAGAGTAACAAAATAATGGAGCATCATATCATTTATACAGCCATTGACCAATAGAAATAGTCCATTTATTTCATATGTAATTAGCAAATGTTATATCTTGACATCACTTTAAAATACTATTTTGTTTGTAGGGCTTGACCGCTGTACTACAAAACTATATTAAAAAATAAACATTACTTTAAACTCTTATAATATATTAATAAATAACAATAATAAATAAATATTATGTCAACAATTAATTACTTTATATTTATGTTTATATTTATGTTATTGAATCAATTTTTAGTAATTAAAGTTTCGCTATTATTCCATTGTTACTAGTTGTATGTAGTTTCGTTTCGTTCAGTTTTGTAATTTCTACACCAGGACAGGCTCAATGACTTTACTCTGATTCTGCCCACCAGGGCTCAACTGGAAGCACCCTTGGGCAGAAAGCTTGCTTTATTCTCAAGAAATTGGCATTATATTACAAGGGACACATGGACACTGCAAATAAGACAAAGGATACAGGTTCCACTTCCACACTTTGCCAAAAAGAAACGGAATGCCAAACCTACCACCAAATCAGAGGGCAGAGGCTTTAAAGCAGATCAACTTGCTTCAAATCCATAGAAAAAGTACCACTCTCGGAACAAGGCCAAGGATTTTACTCCAGACTATTCATTGTACCAAGAAAAGAATATCAATGGAGGCCTATTCTCGACCTGTCCGCACTGAATACTTTCCTCATTATGCCAAAATTCAAGATGCTGACCCTACAGCAACTTCTTCCCATGTTGGGCAAGGAATCTTGGCTGGTGACTCTAGATCTCAAGGAGGCATACCTGCACGTCCCTATTCGACCAAACTGCAGAAGACACCTCTGATTTCTTGCAGGATCAGAGCATTATCAATTCTCAGCATTGCCCTTTGGCTTATCTACTGCGCCCAGAGTATTCACGAAATGCCTGGCATCAGTAATTGCAAACTGCAGACTTCAGGGGATTCAAATCTACCCTTATCTGGACGACTGCCTTATACAAGCGGACAACAAGGTAAAATTGATGAGACTTGGCCTATGCCATCCGCCTACTACAGGCATTGGGATACACAGTCAACATCCAAAAATCAAGACTGGTTCCATCCCAAAGGATAACCTTTCTGGGTGCGGATCTAGAAACAACCACCCAAATGGCCTTCCTCACAGAAGAAAAACAAAAACAACTTCCAGATTACTTCATGAATCTGTCAAGACAAGCTCAGCTTACTGCAAGGAAAATCCTGCAGGCCCTGGGTTACATGGCATCCTGCATAATTCTGATACCACAGGCCAGGCTGCATATGAGAAAATTACAATGGTACCTCAGGAGTGTATGGTCTCAACACAGTCACAGTTTGGAAACTTTGATACCAATCATTCCCTGCCTTCAGAAGGAATTCCTGTGGTGGGCTCAGACCTGCCGGTCCAACAGGGGGTTGCCTTTCAACAAACCAAAAACAAAACAAACCATCACCACGGACGCTTCAGACAGAGGATGGGGAGCACACATGGAGGACAAATGTATCCAAGGCCTATGGTCTCAGACAGCTACACATGCACATAAACCAAAAGCAAATGCTGGCAGTGATGCATGCAATCGAGGCTTTCAAACCCTTCCTCCAACAAGGCCACCTGTTAATAAGGACAGACAACACCACGGTCATGTGGTACATAAACAAGCAGGGAGGCACACATTCCTACCCTCTATGCCGGCTGGCTATGAATCTATGGGAGCTATGCCTGAAACTCTATATCCAACTGCAGTCCCAATTCGTGCCAGGAAAGGAAAATAAAACTGGCGGACAGCTTAAGCAGAACTACCATGGATGCACACGAATGGATGCTGCACCCAGACATCTTCCAACTAATAACAAAAGCATGGGGAACGCCGGAGATGGACCTATTCGCATCCCCCCTCAACCATCAACTGAAGACATTCTGCTCAAGGACATACCACCCACAAGCATGGAGGGTGGACTCTCTCTCTTTCAGCTGGAAAGCTCTAAAAGTATATGCCTTCCCACCTCTCCCTTTAGTGTACAAGGTTCTACTGAAGATCAGGGAGGAACAGCCAAGAGTGATTCTGATAGCTCCAGACTGGCCAAGGCAACACTGGTATCCACTATTGAGGAGCATGTCACAGGCAAAACCATGGCCTCTCCCCCTATGGCCTCTTCTGACGCAGAACAATTTCAAGATCATGCATCCCAACTTAAAAACATTGCAGCTAATTGCCTGGAAAATCCCTTAAATGCAAAACAAAATGTTTTATCACAGACAGACAGTGAAGGACATTATCATGGAAGCTCGCCAGCCTTCCACAAGGAAGACATACTCAGCTAAATGGTAAAGATTTTTCTTCTGGAACGCATCAAAAGGCTTAGATGTGACAGTGGCAAGCATGACACATTCTGGAATACTTAGCAGAACTGTTCCACAATGGCATTTCCTATTCTTCCATTAAGATTCATGCCTCAGCAATTTCAGCAGAATACAGTTTGGATCCACCTATCTTCTCACACCCTCTCCTCAAGCAATTTGAGGGATCAAAAATATCAAACCTCCAAGAAAACCCCCTTTACCTGCTTGGGATCTCAACTTTGTCTTGGAGAAACTAACACTTCCTCCCTTTGAACCAGCAGCATCAGCAGATCTCCAGTTTCTGTCTTGGAAAACTGCATTCCTTCTGGCAATAACTTCAGCAAGAAGAGTATCTGAGTTACAAGCATTAATGGCAGTACAGCCATTTCTTATCTTCCATCAGGACAGAGTTACACTAAGAACTAATACCACTTTTATGCCAAAGGTGGTATCTAGGGTATCCTTGAACCAAGCTATTCACTTGCCTACGTTCTTCCCAAATCCACAGAATAGAGGGGAAAAACTTCTGCACACCCTGGATATACAGACAACTACGCTACTACTTGGACAGAACTAAAAGTAGCAGAAAAACTGACCAACTATTGGTAGCATATGCTGCTGGGGTGCAAGGAAAAGCAATTTCCAAACGGACAATTTCAAAATGGATAGGAAATTGCATTCGATTTTGTTACTCCTTTCATGGAAAGTCAGTTCCTGCAAACATCAGGCCTCATTCCACAAGGGCCACTGCCACCACTACAGCCTTCCTACATGGGGTGGCTACCAAGGACGTTTTGGAAGCTGCTACTTGGAGCTCCGTGTATACATTTACCAAACATTATAATCTACCTTTATACTCCAGATCCAGAGCAGGCTTTGCTACTGCAGTCCTGCAGGGTATCTTAACTACACCATCCTTTTCTTAGTGCCTCCTCCCCCAGATTAGCTATGGTATTCTACGCATATGTTATGACTGCAGATGCATCCTTGTAGGACATAGTACAGTTTTGTACCTACCATGAATGTAGATGTCCGATAGGTATGCATCTGCAGTCAGGTTTACCCTCCCTCCTTCCCCTCTGTGGTATTCCTAGGGTATTTACCCCTCTTTTAGCTAGCTGGGGGAATCTATTATGGTGTACTTGTTTGTATATACCTGTATATATTTATATATAATTTTGCAAATGTTTGGAATTCTATTGCATTTATCCAAATTTAGCCTTCCTAGAAGGCACCTGGCATCTGGGGCAAGAAAAACTGAGGAAAATGGCGGCGGATGCTTTTATACCCCAGACGCTCTGACGTCGGGGAAGGTGTGACATCAGCCGAGGCCAGACCCAGACTTTGGAATCCGGCCGACCGAAGGGCTGCCTGAGGCAGGACAACCCATATGTTATGACTGCAGATGCATACCTATCGGACATCTACATTTATGGTAGGTACAAAACTGTACTTTCCTAAACAAGCTGTTAGGACACCTGCACTCTCTTCGATGTCTGTTATTCTTAGTGTATTAGTTCTGGTTTAGGCACTTGGGCTTCAGGCCAGTTATTTTACATTAAGAAGGTTCATGGTTTGCACCCTTGTGGGAGAAGAGGCTGGACTCTGCCCTTCTGAGCTGGGAATTTCTGGTTAAAGGTTTATAGTGCCCGAATATTTGAACTGTATCTTACTGAAATTGGTACACCTTGTTTGCTGTAGCATAGACTAGATCTAGGCCTGCTGAATCTAGCTTTGTTTATATGCTTGTTGTTTGCTTGTTGTTTCCCTGGAACGCTAATTCCACCTAATACGCGGCTTCTCCGCGCTTCTGTGGATCACTAGTGATATCTGCATTGCTTACTGTACTTATTTCCTTGTTTCACATGAAAGAAAGTTACTGTTTGTCGTTTTTGCATTTAAGTTACCTGTAACACATTGCGCTTAAGTTACCTGGCACTTGCGCACTAAAGCAATTATATAAGTCAGCACTAAAAATGAAAAGCACTACACCCTCACTCCCCACTGGCCTTTTTTCAATTGAGGAATTCCCAATATTATTCTAGTATGTCCAAAGGTCAGTTGTCAATCTCCTCTCCGGTCCAGCTGGTGAATCTGGGAATCTTGAGGCAGTGTTACAACTGCCTCATGTACACAGACAACCCTCTCCTCCCAACAAATTCCAACACATGTGAGAGATGCAACCATATAGCCAAACTGGAGGCTAAGCTCTCTCAACTCAGTACTGGCTTAACCAGTCAGGAGAAGGAAACCACACACTCACTACAATTCCAGTCTCTCATAGACCTACCACGACAGCAAACCAAACACATAATCACACAAAAACGTACTCGGAGTCTCTAAAGATCTGCCTAAGCAGCAGAGACCTCCAAAGCAGACACCCAAGCAACCGCTACCCCAAAACAAAACACATGTAACACATCTCCCAAAGCCAGTGTGGCGAACAGTGTCAGCCCTTAAGACTAAACACACCTGATACACTTGTAATAGGTGACTCTATCGTCAGGCACACTGACGTCCCGCTCGCCAGGCTGAACAAGGAGAGGGTCGCGGTGATCAGCCTGTCGGGCACTAGGATCCGCCACATAACACAAGCACTCAGGTCACTCCAAGGCAAGTACAAATATGACTGTCATTGTCCATGCTGGTGTGAATGACCCAAGACGTACCTCCCCGGACTACATGAAAAGAGACATAAAGGAGCTCTCTGAGCATGTAGCCCAGGCCGGTATGACCCTAACCTTGAGTAACATCTTACCCTCACCAAGAATGATGCCACAATATGAAGACAAGATGATCAATTTCAACAATTGGCTTAAGTACTGGTGTCATTCAAAGGGGATCCAGTGCCTGTCTGCTTGGGATGATATGCTCGACAAGCCACAATGCTTCACTAGGGACGGCTTGCACCTGTCACCCCTGGGCTTTCGGATATTGGCAAAGGCTCTTGCTACCCCCCTAGTGCCTTTTTTAGGCAAGGCTCAAAAGACAAACCCAGCTCCATAGGTATAAAGGGATAAGAAACTAAGAGTAATGCTACTCAACGCCAGAATTCTAAACCTCAAGATGCACGCACTCAATACTCTCCTTAGCATGGAGAACATTGATATCTGTGCAGTAACAGAAACCTGGTTCAGGGCTCCCGAGAGCACCCCAGCACTACCAGGTTATACCTCATACCATGCTTTTTGGCCCCAAAATTTGGACCGAACCTCAAAAGGAGGGGGAGTATTGATATTCAAAGATACCTCCAGGCTGGTGGCAAAGCACGAAGCATCAGAGACTATCCATGTGCAACTAAGTGGGTAAAACTGCCTTCCAGTTTATAGCCTGCTACAGACCACCCTCCCAAACCCAGGAACCCCACTCGGCCTTTCTGAGAACCCTGGAAAATATGAAGGTCTCTCCAAACACCATTATATTGGGCGACTTCAACTACCCAAACATAGACTGGGAGCATTACTCTAGCACCAACACCCTAGCCCAAAGGTTCCTAGAATTTATAAACTCAAATGCTATGGAACAACTTGTTACCACTCCCACAAGAGGGGAAAACATACTGGACCTGATCATCACCAACATGGGGACTCTCTGCTCCAGACCAGAAGTGTATCCCTCACTGGTAAGATCAGACCATAAACTAATCTCGCTGGATATTCACATCCCGACCCCACCCCCTGCCCAGAAAACCAGTGAAAAACTTCTGTAAAGCAAATTTCACGCTCCTCAAAACAGAGGTGGAATCCTTCAAAGCCCCCGGGCCTGTGGAAAATATGGCCCATACCGCAGAATCCTTTATAAATGCATTCTATGAACACCTTCAGGAATGCCTGGATCATGCAATCCCAAATAAAACCAAGACCCAATCCTCTCCAGGCAGACGTCCTGTCTGGTGGACCCCAGCCATAAACAAACTATACAATAGAAGGAGGAAGCTACTAGTGCTCATGGATGTGGAACCTTAGATTATTTTTCATCAAGACAGGGTTTCTTTGAGGACTAACCCTACTTTCATGCCTAAAGTAGTTTCTAAAGTGGCTTTAAACCAAACTATTCACCTGCCAACTTTTTTCCCTAATCCACAAAATAAGGGGGGGAGGATCTTGCATTCTTTGGACGTGCACAGGCAGCTTCACTTTTACCTGGACAGAACCAAGGATATCAGGAAAACAGAACTGTTGGTCAGCAAATTCCCAAGGCAAAGCTATTTCAAAACGGACCATTTCTAAATGGCTTGCTCATGGAATCTGATTTTGTTACTCATCATGGAAAGCAAATCCCAGGAAAAATTAGGACTCATTCTACCAAAGCTGCTGCTATTTCAGCTGCCTTTCTTGGAGTCCCTACAAAAGATATTTTGGAAGCTGCAACTTGGAGTTCAGTGCATACTTTCTCTAAGCACTATAATCTCCCTCTTTTTATTCTAAGTCTATGGCAGGCTTTGCTTCTGCAGTCTTGCAAGGCCTTCTAGCCACCCCTTCTCAATAACCACTACCCTTTATCTCAGCTTTGGGATTCAACCCTACAGTGATGACTGCAACAGTGGAACACTATGAACATAGTACAATGTCCTTCATGGATGCATCTGCAGTCATAACAAATGGGTTGTCCTGTCGTCAGGCAGCCCTTCGGTCGGCCGGATTCCAAAGTCCGGGTCCGGCCGGCTGATGTCGCGCTTCACCCGATGTCATCTCTGCTGGTCTCGGTATAAAGGCATCAGCCGATGCCATTTTCCTCAGTCTTTCTTGGCGTGGCGCCAAGCAGAAGCTGTTAAAGTGCCCGGTCGGCCAGATCCAGAGATTACTACTACGAATACTACTTCAAGACTTCTAAAAGCTAAGTACCCTTGGGGACTCTTTTCTGCCTCAGCCATGTCAGAAAAAGTCAATAACTGTTTAACTTGTGGGAAACAAATACCTCATAAAGATTTCCACTCTTACTGTTTGCCTTGCTTAGGCCCAGACCACGACGTAGCAGCCTGCTCGGCCTGTGCTTCCTTCAACCGACGAACGCTTAGGCGTCGGTCGGAGTTTGCTGAACAGTTTTCCGGCTCAGATTTTGCGTACATTATGCAGTCAGATCCTCCGACTACCCAAATTGTTAAACGCAAAGAAAAAGACCGACACTCGCGGTCCGCGGATGTTCTTCGTCTTCCCTTGCTGCAGTCCTGACAATTGGGTATAGTCCGCGTCCCAGTCGGCCCGAATACCAGAGTATAAGGCTGACGTCGGTCATGGCGCCTTAGACTGACGCCAGTACGTCAGGGTACTACGCGCATGACCGGCGTCATTTCCTCAGTCTTTTTGCCGCATGGTCCGATGCAGAAGCAATTTTGCGGTGCAGGTTGGCGTTCTGAGATTTTTCAAACCGGAGTTTCAGACCGAATACAGAGTTGGCTAAGTAACCCGTTAGAACATTTTGGTTTTTCTTGCCTCAGTATTTAACGGATGTCAGAAAAAGTGAATAACTGTATTTCTTGTGGGAAGCAGATACCGCATAGGGATTATCATACATTGTGTATACCTTGTTTAGGGGCTGAGCGGGACGTTGTTGGTTGCGGCTCTTGTGCTAGATTTAACAAGCGCACTATTAAGAGGAGGCTTGTTTGTGCTAGGTTAGTGTTTGGGAAGCGTTGCAATTATACTATGCCGCCGGATGCTCCGGCTGCTTCATCTAAGAAGCGCAAGGACAAAACAGTGAAGTCTAGGGGTGAGGAACCGGCAGTCCCGGACGCCGGTCCTTTAGAAGGCTCAGGGAGCCAGAGGTTTTGCCAGGAGTCTCTATGGAGTCTCAGGCAGTTACTTTACTGTTAGAGGATGTGCCCTCTCAGCGGGTAGGCCAGGCTGAGGGGCTTCTCAGGTAACTGTTCTTCCCTCTCTTCCCAAGGTAGTTAGGGCCTCTCCTTCTGTTGCCAAAGCTTCTTTTAGAGGAAGGCCAAGTTCAGCTTCTGTAGGGGCTTCTCCTAGCATTTCGGCTCTGTGCCTAAGAAACATATGCTTAAAATGGCAGAAGATTTGATTACTTTGATTAGAGGTTCTATGCCCCACCTGATAAGAGGCCTAGGGTGGAACAGGAGTTTGATAGTTTTGAACAGTGTTCACAGGCTTCAGAGTCTTCTGTGGAAGACTTGCAAGAGTTTCCTACTTATTCTGATTCTGATGTGGATGATTCCACTCCTTCAGCTTCTCCTCCTGAGGATTTTTCATTTTCAGAGACTCTTCACTCCATGAGGGAGCACTTTAAATGGGAAGGCCAAGATTACTCTGACTCCAGAAAAGGCTTAGGGAATTCTTGTTTTTGCCCCAGCATAGGCCTTTAGCTATTCCTCCTGTGTTGAATGTGGTGGAGGATGTTTTGCAGAGGCTTCTCTGAACCCTGATTCCTTGCCTCCTGCTCCTGTTAAGCCTGATAGGTATTATAGGGTGCCCAAGCTCATAAGTATTTGTTTAAGAGTCCCAGGGCGGACCCAGAAACTGTTTCTCAGGGGCCTAAAGGTGTTAAAGCTTCTGTGGTTAAAAATCCTGTACCCTCTGATAAAGAGGCAAGGGCTTTGGATAGGTGGGGTAAGAAAGTATATACTTCCACTCTAGCCATGAGGGCGTTGAATTGTCAATTTCATATGCTGAAATATCAGAATTATCTCCTTTCACAATTGAAATCTAAGGTGGATGCTTTGGCGGAAGGTATTGAGTGTAAAGAATTGCTGGATTTGGTTCATGTGTCTGAACAAGTGGGTAAGCATTCTTTGCAGTGTGGTTTTGATGCTGTTCAGGCCTCCTCGAGGGTGGCTGCTACTAGTTCTGTTCTTCGCAGACATGCATGGTTGAAGGATCAGAATTTAGCTGAGCATGTTAAGACCAGGATTTTGGATGCTCCTTTACAGTCTGATGTGTTGTTTGGTGGCCTGTGGAAGCAGTTTTAAAGAAGATGGAGGACAAAGCTAAGTCTATGCAGACTGTTAAAGATTTTGCAGGTGCAGCCTCCAAGTTTAGTAGAAATTGGCCTGCTAAGGGGTGGACATATCCTGCTTATGGTTCCCAGTCTAGGAGTAGGTCTAGGCGTGGTAGGGGCAGGGCTCAAGGTTCGTTTAGGCCTAGATCAGACAGTTCACCTGCTCAGACTTCTGGTGAGGGCAGGGTCAGTCCTTTCGTAAGCAGAACCAATGACCTGCCTTTTCAGCTGCCAGTGGACTCTCGTCTGGCAGCTCCTTTGGGAGGAAGATTGTCTCTTTTCAAAGAAAATTGGGATTTAATCACTCAAGACAGATGGGTGCTGGATATCATTCATCACGGGTACAGATTTTATTTCCACACAATGCCCCCTTTCAAAGGCATGCCAGATGTTCCTCCTCCACAAAGAAAAGAGGCTTACAAGCAAGTTTCTCAGTTACTCCAGATAGGGGCTATTCAGCCAGTCCTGTGTCAGAAAGGGGCTTCGGATTTTATTCTCGCCTGTTCCTAGTACCAAAGAAGGGGAACACATGGAGACCAATTTTGGATTTATCTATCCTCAACACTTATCTGGACATTCCCAAGTTCAAGATGTTGACGTTACAGCAACTGTTACCTCTGCTGGGCAAGGATCACTGGATGGTAACTTTGGATCTCAAGGAAGCTTACCTTCATGTGCCCATAAGGCTAAGTTGCAGAAAGTATCTGCGGTTTGAACTGGAGATTTTCATTATCAGTTCTCTGCATTGCCCTTTGGCTTATCTACTGCCCAGAGTATTCACAAAGGTTCTGGCTCCAGTGATAGCTTACTTCAGGCTTCAAGGCATTCAAATTTATCCTTACTTGGACGACTGCCTGATTCTGGCTCAAGAAAAGGAACACCTTCTACAGCATCTGGAATATGTCATAGCAGTGCTAAGATGCCTAGGGTATTCTGTGAACGAAATAAAGTCCAGTCTAGTACCCTCTCAAGACATGTGCTTTCTGTGTGAGACTGAATACAGCAGCCCAGATGGCCTTTTTAACCCCGGACAAACAAAAGAGTCTGTCACTTTACTTCCATCAACTATCTCATCAGTCCGTGCTGACTGCAAGGACAGTCCTTCAAGCATTAGGGTTCATGGCATCTTGTATTCTGGTGCTTCCCAATGCCAAACTGCATATGAGGAAGCTGCAATGGTATCTCAAAAATGTATGGACACAGCACTGCCAAGATTTGGACACTGTCATTCAAATAATACCTTGCCTTCAAAAGGAATTCTTGTGGTGGGCTCAGGAATGTCACCTAAACAAGGGACTCTCTGTGACCCGGCCAGAGGCGAGTCAGATTTTAGCGACAGATGCCTCGGACACTGCTTGGGGAGCTCATCTAAATGGAAAGTGGATACAAGACAAGTGGCCTGCCAGACTACAGCATCTACATATCAACATGAAGGAGATGTTAGCAGTCCAGTTTGCATTGATGGCGTTCATGAGTTACTTCTTCCAGGGCAGGTGTTGATTCTGACAGACAACACAACTGTCATGTGGTACATCAACAAGCAAGGGGGAACACATTCTTATCCTCTATGCAGGCAAGCAATGATTTTATGGGAGACTGCGTTAAGCCTGCTACTGACTCTTCAGGCAAGGTTTCTGCCAGGGGCACAGAACTCCCTAGCAGATGTATTAAGCAGACAAATCATGGATCCCCACGAGTGGAAACTGGATCTTCATGTATTTCAGAAATTGACAGTGTCATGGGGAACTCCAGACATAGATCTGTTCGCTTCTCCACTAAACCACCAGCTGCCAAAGTATTGCACAAAGGGGTTTCATCACACAGCTTGGAAAGTGGATGCTCTGTCTTTCAGTTGGAAAACCTTCATGTCTATGCCTTTCCACCTCTACCTCTTCTTTCAAAGGTATTACTAAAGGTCAGACAGGACAGGCCAAGGATGATTTTGATAGCTCCAGATTGGCCTCGGCAACACTGGTACCCACTTCTAAGGAGTCTTGTAAAGAAGCCTCCATGGCCTTTACCTCTGATTCCTCATCTGTTATCTCAGAAGGACGGTCATCTGCTCAATGTCAAGCTTCAATCTCTTCATCTCACAGCTTGGCATATTCTGTGTTGAAGCATGGTAGGTCTCAGCTTCCTCAACAAGTTTTAAATGTGATTATGGAAGCTAGAAGGCCTAGTACTAGGAGAGTGTCACATGAAAAATGGAAGAGATTTTTATTTTGGAGTACAGCAAAAGAATTTGGAGATTTCAGAGCCTAATTTGAGTGTGGCTCTTCAATATCTTACTGAATTATTGGACAAAGGTTTGTCTTTCTCTTCCATAAAGATTCATGCTGCAGCAATTTCAGCTCACTATGATTGTGACCCACCTTTGTTTCGCATCCTTTGTTCAAGCAGTTTCTTAGAGGGCAAAGAATATAAGACCCCCGTAGAGCTCCTACTCCTGCTTGGGATCTCAATTTTGTGTTGGAAAAACTTACTCTACAACCTTTTGAGCCTGCAGCTACTGCTGAATTGAAATATTTGTCATGGAAGACTGCTTTTCTGTTGGCTATTACTTCTGCAAGAAGGGTGTCTGAGTTGCAGGCCCTTATGGCAGTTGAGCCCTTTTGATTTTCCATAAGGACAGGGTATCATTACGTACTAATCCTTCCTTTATGCCTAAGGTGGTTTCTAGTGTGGCTTTAAACCAAACTATTCATTTGCCTACGTTTTTTGCGGATCCTCAAAATAAAGGGGAAAAGATTTTGCACACTTTAGATGTACACAGGCAATTGCGTTATTATTTGAGCAGGACTAAAGATTTTAGGCAGTCTCAGCAGTTACTTGTTTCTTTTGCTTTACGTTCACAGGGCAAGCCTGTGTCAAAACAAACTATTTCTAGGTGGATTGGTTTTGCATTGCATTTTGTTATTCCCATCATGGCAAAGAGGTTCCAGCTGGGATTAGGCCTCATTCCACTAGGGCTACTGCCACTTCAACAGCATTTCTAAGGGGTGGCAACTAAGGATATTCTGGAAGCAGCTACTTGGAGTTCAGTGCATACTTTCTCTAGGCATTATCACCTGCCTCATATACTCTAAGACTAGAGCTGGTTTTGCCACAGCTGTTTTACAAGGCATGTTGTCAGCTCCTGCTACTTTATAATTTGCCAGCCTCCTTACCTCTGCTTTGGGATTCTACCCAATTGTCAGGACTGCAGCAAGGAGGCGAAGAACATAGTACAGTTTTGTACCTACCATAAATGTAGATGTTCGAGGATTCCTTGTTGCAGTCCAATTACCCTCCCTCCTTCCCCTCTGTGTTTCAGGGTGGTTGTGTAGGTGAGTTTACATGCTTATATTTTTGTATATATATTACTGTATATTTTGTACATGTTTTTTTTGGTGCAGGTTGTTTTGGGACTTGTCTTTTTGGGTCTTCTGACATCTGGGGCAAGAAAAGACTGGGGAAATGACGCCGGTCATGCGCATTAGTACCTGACGTATTGACGTCAGTCTAAAGCGCCATGACCGACGCCAGCCTTATCTCTGGTATTCGGCCGACTGGGACGCGGACTATACCCAATTGTCAGGACTGCAGCAAGGGAACCACCGAACATCTACATTTATGTTAGGTACAACACTGTACTTTTCGGCCGGGAAACCATGGTTAAGCAAGCCAGTGTCTCTGTTTCCGCGAAACCCAGAAAACTGGTCAATCTTCAGCGAATCCATGACTACTACTGAGGCTCCTGCTACCTTACCTGAATCAGCCTCAGAAATTTTGCCTACAACTCTGGTTCCTACTGATCAATCAGACACCATGCCCTTGGATATTTCTAGCCCAGCACGTGGTGCTGCTAGGCCTCCTGCAGCCATGTCTATTAAGGCCTTTGCCAGGGCTAAAGCAGCCAAATCAGCTAAATCAGTGCCTGTTAAACCACCCTCACTCAGGCCCACTTCTAGTTCACAAATGCTTACTCTGCCAGAAGATTTAATATCCTTAATTAGGGAGTCCCAATCTCACCCCGACACGGCCTCTCACCCACCAGAAAACAGACCTAGAGCAGAGCCCCGAGCCTGTGTCCTCTGATTCTCGGATGACTCAGACATTACAGACCAGCCAGAGGCTCCTTTTTCCAATTATGAAGATTCAGATGCTGAAGAATCCATTCCAGCTGCCTCTCCACCAGAGGAATTCTCCTTTGGGGAAACCTTACATGCCATGAGAGAACAATTCCAATGGCAGGGACAAGATTTCTCAGATTCAAGAAAAAGGCTTAGGACTTTCTGCACTTACCACAACATAGGCCCTTAGCTATTCCTCCTGTTTTGCCTGTTGTGGATGATGCATTTAATGATGTCTGCACTGCTCCTGATTCTTTACCTCCAGCCCCTGCCAAACCTGATAGATTTTACAGGGTACCAGGCACTCATCACCACCTATACAAGGCCCCACTGGCAGACCCCGAAACTATTTCCCAGGGGCCTAAGGCAGTAGCCTCTACCACAGCAAAAAACCCTATTCCTTCAGAAAGGGAAGCCAGGTCTTTAGACAGATGGGGTAAAAAAGTTTACACTTCTGCTACTCTCTCAGCTAGAGCTTTAAACTGTCAGTTTCACATGATCCAATACCAAGAGTTTATGCTTGATCAGTTAACTAAAAAACTAACCTCTGATGAATCTATAGATAAGAAATATGTATTAGAAATGGTGAATAACATACAACAGGTTAGTAACCATTCCTTAAAATGTGGCTATGATGCACTGGAGGCTTCATTTAGATCAGCCATGACTGGCACAGTGATAAGAAGACATGCATGGTTGAAAGAGCAGGTCTTACCGGATCATGTTAAAGCCAAGCTATTAGATGCTCCTATGGATAAGGCCAGTTTATTTGGGGAACCTGCCCAGGAGGTAATGAAGAAAATGGAAGAAAAGGCAAAATCTGTACAAACAGTTAAAGATTTCTTACAGGTTCAGCCCCCAAGGTTTAGCAGGAACTGGCCTGCCAAAAATTGGTCCTTTCCTGACTCCACAAGATCCCAAAGGGGCAGGAATAGACGCTCCAGAGGCAGAAATCAATCCAGAGGAGGTGCCTACAGAGGACGACAGTGGCAAGGTAATAAGAGTCACAGACACGACCACTACCACTGCAACAGGACAATCACAGTGACTTGGCTCTAACTCCGCCTACCAGGAGCAAATAGCAGCACCATTAGCGGAAAGTTAGCCTTATTTTGAAAAATTGGCACTACATCACAAAAGACAAGTGGATTTTGCAAACCATAGACCAAGGCTACGGTTCCACTTCCACACCTTACCAGTCAAAGAGGAATGCCAAACCTGCCTCCAAATCAAAAATATAGAAGCTCTACAACAGATAAGGCAATTAACAAAGATGAGAGCTGTGGAAAGAGTACCAATAACAGAACAGGGCAAAGGATTCTACTCCAGACTCTTCCTAGTACCAAGAAAAGAAAAGCTGGAGACCTATTCTAATTCCTGTCCATCTTAAACACATACATCATTGTCCCAAAATTCAAAATGCTGACCCTACAGCAACTTCTTCCCATGCTGGGCAAGGAGTGTTGGCTGGTAACTCTCTAGATCTCAAGGAGGCATACCTGCACGTCCCCATTCGACCAAATTGCAGAAGATACCTCAGATTTCTTGCAGGATCAGAGCATTATCAATTCTCAGCATTGCCCTTTGGCTTATCTACTGCGCCCAGAGTATTCACAAAATGCCTGGCATCAGTAATCGCCCACTGCAGAGTACAGGGAATTCAAATTTATCCATACCTGGACGACTGCCTGTTACAAGCGGACAACAAAAGCAAGCTGACAACAGATTTACAAAGGGTCATTTACTTGCTACAGGCCCTGGGATACACAGTCAATTTTCAAAAGTCAAGGCTGATCCCATCCCAGACAAGAACACATTTTCTTGGGCTGAATTGGACACAGTAAAACAGATGGCATTCCTAACTGCAGAAAACAAAAAGAACTCCCTCTTTACTTCTTAGCATTAACAAAGCAGAACAAACTAACAGCAAGAAAAGTTCTGCAGGCCTTGGGCTTCATGGCATCATGCATAATCTTGGTCCCACATGCCAGACTGCATATGAGAAAGTTACAGTGGTACCTAAAGAATTTATGGTCTCAACACAGGCACAGCTTAGAAACAGAAATACCACTAATCCCATGCTTAAAACAGGAGTTCCTCTGGTGGGCTCGGGCATGCCAGTCAAACCCAGGCTTACCCTTGCACAACTTTCGAACAAACCAAACCATCACTACGGATGCCTCAGACCTAGGATGGGGGGGCACACATGCTGGACAAATGCTTACAAGGACTGTGGACTCAGGACCAGCTGCACCTGCACATAAACCAAAAAGAAATGCTGGCAGTAAAACTGGCAATCCTAAAATTCAGACCATTCCATTCCTCAAAGAAGGCCATTTGATAAGGACAGACAACACCACAGTCATGTGGTACATCAACAAACAGGGAGGCACTCATTCTTACCCCCTATGCAGAATGACTTTGGACCTTTGGAATCTGGCTCTCAGCTACAACATCCAGTTACAGGCAATATTTGTACCGGGAAAAGAGAACACCCTAGCAGACATTTTAAGCAGAACAACCTCGGATGCTCACGAATGGATGCTACACCCGGACATCTTCAAGGCCATCACAAAGAAATGGGGAATGCCACAGATAGATCTATTCGCTTCCCCACAAAATCACCAGCTCAAATCATTCTGCACAAGGACATTCCACCCACTTGCATGGAAGGTGGAGACTCTATCCTTCAGCTGGAAAGGCCTGACAGCATATGCATTCCCACCTCTTCCCTTGATGCACAAGGTACTACTGAAAATCAGAGGAACGTCCAAGGGTAATCCTGATAGCTCCGAACTGGCCAAGACAACACTGGTACCCATTGCTGAGGAGCATGTCTCGGGAGAAAATGTGGTCAATACCCCTGATGCCTCTGATGTTAACTCAGAACAACTACAACATCATACATCCAAACCTAAAAACCTTGCAACTGACTGCCTGGAACATCACATAGCAGTAACTAACCCAGACCTTTCACAAAGGGTTAAAGACATTATCCTTGAAGCCCGCAGACCTTCAACAAGAAGGAACTATGCAGGAAAATGGAAAAGGTTTGTCATTTGGAGTGCTGAAAGAGGAAAATATGTGTCGAGTATAGATATTGCTAACATCCTGGAGTATTTGGCAGAGCTTCTAGATACAGGCCTGTCCTATTCCTCCAAGATACATGCATCAGCTATTTCAGCAGAATACAGCTTTGATCCACCTGTCTTTTCACATCCTCTACTCAGGCAGTTCCTCAGAGGGATCAAGAATGTAAAACCTCCTAGGAAACCACCATTACCAGCATGGGACTTGAACTTTGTGCTAGAAAAGTTGACACTCCCTCCGTTTGAACCAGCAGCAACAGCAGATCTACAGCACCTGTCATGGAAAACTGCTTTCCTACTGGCAATTACCTCAGCAAGGAGGGTTTCTTGAACTTCAGGCCTTAATGGCAGTACAACCCTTCCTAATCTTCCATCAAGATAGGGTGTCCATGAGAGAACTAATCCTACATTTATGCCTAAGGTGGTATCCAGGTGTCTTTAAACCAGGCAATCCACCTACCTACCTTCTTCCCCTAAATCCACAAAACAGAGGGAAAGAATGCTGCATACCTTGGATGTACATAGACAGCTACTACCTGGACAGAACCAAAAGTAACAGAAAAAACTGACCAGCTTTTTGTAGCCTATGCAACAGGAAGGGAAGGAAAAGCAATTTTCCAAACAGACAATCTCCAAATGGATAGGAAATTGCATACGATTCTGTTACTCCTACCATGGAAAACCAATTCCACAGAACATAAGGCCTCATTCTACAAGGGGCTACAGCCACTACCACAGCTTTCTTACGAGTGGCTACCAAGGACATTATTAGTGGCTACTTGGACCTCCGTGCATACATTTGCCAAGCATTATAATTTACCTCTGTATTCTAGATCCCGAGCAGGGTTTGCCACTGCTGTACTGCAAGGGATGCTAACCACACCATAATTTTCTCTTCCTCCTCCCCTAGTTGGCTATGGTATTCTACCCATTTGTTATGACTGCAGATGCATCCATGAAGGACATAGTACAGTTTTGTACCTACCATAAATGTAGATGTCCGAATTGGATAGCATCTGCAGTCAGGATTGCCCTCCCTCCTTCCCCTCTGTGGTACTCCTAGGGTATTTACCCTCCTAATAGCTAGCTGGGGGAGTCTCTTATGGTGTATTTGTTTGTATATATGTACATACATGCTTATTTTTTGTGTTTGCCTTCTATCCTTTTGGAAACATTGGCATTTAACCAAAATTTAGACTTCCAAGAGGGCAACTGGCATCTGGGGCAAGAAACACTGAGGAAAATGGCGCGGCTGATGCCTTTATACAAGACCAGCAGAGATGACGCCGGGTGAAGTGCGCCATCAGCCGAAGCGGACCCAGACTTTGGAATCCGGCCGACCAAGGGCTGCCTGACACAGACAACCCCTATTTGTTATGACTGCAGATGCTATCCAGTTAGGACATCTACATTTATGGTAGGTACAAAACTGTACTTTTGTACCTACCATAAATGTAGATATCAATCTGCGATCAGGATTACCTCCTCCTTCCTCTCACGGTACTCCTAGGTACTTACCCTCCCTAATAGCTAGCTGGGGGAGTCTCTTATGGTGTATTTGTTTGTATATATGTACATACATGTTTATTTTTTGTGTTTGCCTTCTACTATTTTGGAAACATTGGCATTTATCCAAAATTTAGCTTTCCAAGAGGGCAATGGCGTCGGCTGATGCCTTTATACCCGAAGACCAGCAGAGATTACGTCGGGTGAAGCGTGGACATCAGCCGGGCCGGACCCCGGACTTTGGAATCCGGCCGACCGAAGGGCTGCCTGACGACAGGACAACCCATTTGCTATGACTGCAGATGCTATCCAGTTCGGACATCTACATTTATGGTAGGTACAAAACTGTACTTTGTGTACACTTACCATAAATGTAGATGTTGGGAGTGTCTTCAGTGTTGCAGTCTGGGTTACCCACCCTCCTGTCCCCTCTTATTTTTTACTTTGCTACAGGGTATGGGGTTTGTTGTATGTTACATTTTTTGTTTTACTTTTAGCCTTTACTTTTGGGCACCTGACATCTGGGGCAAGAAAAACTGGAGATCATGGCATCTGCTGGGAGCTTTGTACCCCTGGCGCACTGACGTCAGGGAGGGTGAGTACACAGCTGACGCCGGACCCAGACTTTGGGATTCTGGCCGACCGATGGCTTGCTTGCCTGCAGGAAGAACCCTACAGTGATGACCAACAGTGAAGACGCTCTAACATCTACATTTTATGGTAAGTGTACACAACTGTACTATCCTGCGCCTCAAGGAGAAAAACGGTCAAAACAAAAGAGCTGCCTCTACGGCTCTAAAAAGGCACCACTATTGAATTTGAGTAAAGCATGGATAAAATATTTCTATATTGTGCTAGAACACTGTCAAATCAAGACCTGCACCACAGTCCTAAAAGCCAGACAGTCTTTTTTCGCACACACACACGCACACCAGAATGTACTGGTTAAACTCGATACACGGCTTGTTAAAACCTATCAACCTGTACATTTCCAATCCTATTTTCTTTGAAAGGGAAGTTGTCTTGTTAGTTATGACAACTTCTCTCCATATGGGTACAAATTTAGTGCCCCATCCCGCCACAGTTTCATTTTGTACTTCTATTAATAGATCTTCCAGGTATCCCTTGTACAAACATGTCTTTGATTATCGTAGTATTCGTCTACAAAATCAGAAAACCTTGATGTACATGCAGCTTTCAACATTTGCCCCATCACTGTTTCTTTTCTGAGAATGAGGATGTTTACTGTCTGTGTAGAAAAGAGTTGTGGTATGCAGGTTTTCAGTATATATTTGAAATGTATTGAATTTCTACCATCCTTAATAAAGGGGATGTGTAATTACTAGAGCAACCCCCCCCCCCCCCCCCATGTATGCAATACCAAATTCTCCAGTATGGGGGCACATTGTGCTTATTGCCACTCCAGTATTTTGCTTAAATGTGTTCCCTTTTATAGTAGATGTAATTGTAATTTGACGAGGCTGATGTTTAAAATGAAATATAAAGGGTATGGATATTAGCTGATAAGTGAATAAAATGTCCTTCAAACCATTCTAGGCCTTCATGTGGGATGACTAATCTTTTTACATCAGTTGTAACCTATATCTTGTCTATATCCAGTATCATTGTCCCTGGGCAAAAATTCCCAGGAATCTTTGACAGTGTCTTTTAATTGAAACTTCCTATGTACAGAGCAAGTGGGTATTTGGAACTGTCCACAGAAACCACTAACCTTGGGCGGTTATGTCCTTGTGGACTTTTGGTATTCCAAAACCTGGAATTCTAGGATGTTTATCAAATTCATATCAATAACGTCTTGCATCAGTAAATCATAAAGTGCCATCAAGGTGTTCACTTCATTGATGCAGCCATGTATGAATCTCCTTTAAGGGTATTTAACATCCTACCCACACAGTCTGTTATCCATAACAATTCTTCCCCATTATAAATCCAGGGATAATTCTAATTACAAATAGTTGTATCTCTGTCGTATTCTTATTGGCCAAAGATTTCAGTTCATACTCCCAAAGTGTCTAATTGTAAAACTGGGTTTAAAAGAAGTTGTGCCTGTCCATCAGAATTGAATAAAATACTAAAATTTAACTTAATAGGTTAAAATCGACCAGTGTACGTGAGTAATTAAAAGAACCTGAAGGAACGAAAGAGTCCTTTCTTAAAACAGTTGTGTATATGGTTGTATGTAGTTTATACATTTATTGTATTCATTTTAATATTCATGTTAATGTATGTATTTTAATATGTAGAAGTGTTTTTAAATTGCAATTAATTTAGGATTTTGTGTTTTAATAGGTAAGGAACAGGTATAATTTAGTTCTGATGAAGTCCTGAATGAGCGCAGGATGGAAGTGCTCAATCTGACTTATGACAGTGTATGTCTTGAATTTGACACTGGTCATGCACAGTTTCGGGATTATTTATCCGTACTTTACTCCTAAAATTCGGTGGTGCCTTTTTAGAGCTGTGGAGGCAGCTGTTTAACTGTTTGTGTGTTTACTTCATCCTTCAATAACTCCTCCGTGAATGTTTTGTTTGCCTCAATGCAGAAGTGTGAGCAGGATGGCAAGATGCTTTCTGTCATTGGAGCCAGGTTTTTGAGACTCACTAGTGATCGAACAGCAGGAACCAAAAAGCTCTAAATCATGGTTCCGAAAGTCCAGATCAGCCCTTTAATGCCATTTCAGGTAGTCGGTCACAGCAGATGTAGAGCCAAGGTGGCAGGGGTATACAGAAAAAGGGATACTCTAGGCTTTGATGGGCAGCACTTCAGGGTCAACGCTGCCCAACTCTTCTCTGGAGGCAATCAGGAGTTTTCTCTTTGCTCATCTGCGTGGAGAGCCATCACACAGGACATGGGTAAGAGAAGTGATACATGAACGATGTTGAATACCCTTTAGCTCACCATCTACACCAGCACTGCTTATACAAACAAAAAAAGTTGCAAGTGAAATTTGCTGCTTGCTGCCTGCTTTCAAATGAATGAACCAAGAAGTCCCACTAGACTAGGGAGGATCAGGATACTGAAGTCCCATTCCTCCCCCAAAGAAAAACTAGGACATTAGGCCTGATGTTCATCGTGCATACAGCTGCAGTCATAACAGATGGGTTCTCCTGCCATCAGGCGGGTCCTCGGTCGGCCGAATTCCAAAGTCTAGGTCCGGCATCAGTTCTCGTCGCTTCTTCCCTGACGTCAGTGTGACAGGGGTATAAAAGAACCAGCCGACGCCATGTTCTTCAGTCTTTCTTGCCGCGCGGTGCCTGAAGCAGTTCGCAAGTGCCGGTCGGCCAGCTCCTGAGATTACAAAAAATTTGGAAAACCGAAGTCTTCTTAAAAAGCTAAGTACCCCGCTAGAACTTTTCTTACCTGCCCGATGTCAGACAAAGTTAATAATTGTATTTTTTGTGGGAAGCAAATACCGCATAAGGATTTCCATTCCCTCTGTATACCATGTCGTCGGATACTCTGACACCAGTTTGTCTAAAAACCGCAAAGACAAGGACCGACACTCGAGGTCCGCGGCCTCTACCGACACCACGCCAAAGCCAACTACACGTGGTCCGGTTCTCAGTGAGGCGCCTACGCAGCCCCTGACTACCGACTACATCTTTGGCTGTGCCTCCTGTACCCGAGGTCGCAGGCTCCTCTGCCCACACCCCGACTACAGATACCGAAGCCACTCTTGGCGTTGAAACACAGAATGTGGACAGGTCCACCTCCACTCAAGGTGTTTTCAGACCTTTCTCTTCTTTCTCCATCAAGGCTTTCACCAAGTCTAAAGCAACCATGCACCCTAAGAGACCAGTTATACAGGGCCCATCTCCAGGCCCCATGCCTATGAGACAGGTGCTTAAAATGGCTGAGGATTTAATTACTCTAATCAGAGGTTCTCAGCCACCTCCGGACAAAAGGCCCAGAGTGGAGGAAGATTCCCCCTCCTCTGATCAGGGATCCATTATTTCAGAACACTCTGATCAGGAATAGGCTTGCTCCCCTTTTGAAGACTGATGCAGAGGAGTCTATTCCTTCTGTACCCTTCTGTGGGGAAACTTTGCATACCTTAAGGGAACACTTCCTCTGGGAAGGCCAGGATTATTCAGATTCCAAGAAAAGGCTTGGGGAATTTCTTTTATTACCCCAGCACAGGCCTCTGGCTATACCCCCTGTCTTGGACATCCTAGATGATTACTCAGAGAGTCCGGGTTAAGGCAGGCCTCCAACTCCAGCTCCAGTTAAGCCTGATAGGTACTACAGGGTTCCTGACTCTCACCAATTTCTTTACAAAAGCCATGCTGCTGACCTAAAAACCATCTCACAGGGACCCAAGGGAGTTGAGGCTTCCATTGCCAAAAATCCATTGCCTTCAGAGAGAGATTCCAGATCCTTAGAAAGGTGGGGAAAGAAGGTATATACCTCGGCTACCTTAACCATGAGGGCCTTAAACTGTCAGTTTCATATGCTAAAATACCAACAGTTTCTGTTATCTCAATTTTAAAGTAAAATGTCACAACCTGAACAACCAGATTTGAAGGAGTTACAGGATTTGATGCATAGTGCAGAACAAGTGGGTAAACATACCTTACAATGTGGTTTTGATGCTCTAGAGGCCTCGTGTAGAGCTGCTGTTACAGGCTGTCATACACATGCATGCTTGGCTCAAGGAACAAACCTTGCCTGATCATGTCAAAGCTAAATTACTAGACGCCCCTCTTCAAAAGGATGTACTATTTGGGGCAAATGCTGAGGAAGTGTTACGAAAAATGGAGGAAAAAGCTAAATCAATGCAAACTGTGAAAGAATTTCTGCAGGTTCAACCACCACGTTTTAGTAGAAATTGGCCTTCCAAAAACTGGTCCTTTCCTGCCACGGACAGAAGCGCCCGAGGGGCAGAGGACAACCACAAGGAGCGTGGCAGACAATGCCAAGCTCCTACACAGAGGTGGTGAGGACAACTCACAAGCTTTCAGAAAGCATACCCAATGACTTTCCCCTTTGCAGGCCAACCAGGTCTCAAATGGCAGCCCCCTTAGGAAAGCTGGCACGATTCTCAAAAAAGGACAAATGGATCCTGGACATTATAAGCAGAGGCTACAAATTCCACTTTCATACCCTTCCAAAAATGAGAGGCATGCCAAAACTGCCACACACAGGGCAGAGGCACAAAAGCAAATTTCAGATCTTATAAACATGAAAGCTATTCAAGAGGTACCTACACACGAACAAGGTCAAGGTTTTTATTCCAGGCTATTTCTGGTGCCAAGGAAGGGAAAATATTTGAGACCTATTTTGGATTTTTCCATCCTAAACACATTCCTACTCTTACCAAAATTCAAGATGCTCACTCTACAACAACTTCTTCCCATGCTGGGCAAGGAGTCTTGGCTGGTAACATTGGACCTCAAGGAGGCATACCTGCATGTCTCCGTCAGACAAAATTGCAGAAGATACCTCAGATTTCTTGCAGGTTCAACCCATTATCAATTCTCTGCATTGCCCTTTGGCTTATCTACTGCACCCAGAGTATTCACGAAATGCCTGGCATCAGTAATTGCCTACTGCAGACTTCAAGGGATACAAATATACCCTTATTTGGACGACTGCCTGATCCAAGCGGACAGCAAGCACTTCTGAAACATCTGGCTTATGTAATAATGTTATTAAACTCTCTGGGATACACAGTCAAAGAGAAATCAAGGCTAATACCATCTCGAAATATAATTTTCCTGGGTGCCAATTTGGGGACAAACACCCAGATGGGCCTACCTCACGCCAGAGAAGCAGGGGCAACTAATTCAATATTTCATAACACTGGCAAATTGCACCAGGCTGACTGCAAGGAAAATCCTGCAGGCTCTGGGATTTCATGGCATCTTGCATCTTGCTAATCCCATGTGCAAAGCTGCATATGAGAACTACAATGGTACCTAAAAAACATATGGTCTCAACACAGCCACAGTTTGGAAACAATAATACCATTACTTCCAGGTCTGCAAAAGGAATTTCTGTGGTGGGCTCAAGCATGTCAAGCAAACACAGGTCTTCCATTCAGCAAGCCACAAGCAAATCAAGTCATCACAACAGACGCCTCGGACTACGCCTTGGGGGTGCACATGACAGACCGGTGCATTCAGGGCAAATGGTCCCAAAAAGAAAAGCACCTTCACATGAATCAAAAAGAAATGCTAGCAGTAATAAATGCTATTATAGCTTTCAAGGACCTTCTACAACCAGGTCAACTATTGATAAGAACTGACAACACCACAGTTATGTGGTACATAAACAAGCAGGGAGGAACACATTCCTATCCCCTATGCAGACTGGCCATATCACTTTGGAACATGGCCATGTACTTACAGTACTTGCCAGTCCAGGAAAACATGCTGGCAGACCACCTAAGCAAGAATATGACAGATCCACACGAATGGATGCTGCATCCAAAAGTTTTTACAGAAATAATCCAAGAATGGGGAAGGCCAGACATAGATCTCTTTGCCTCCCACAAAAATCATCAATTGACAAAATTCTGCTTGGACCTTCCACCCAAAGGCCTGGAAAGTGGACGCTCTCTCTGTTGGACATCAATGACAGTTTATGCCTTCCCGCCTCTTCCTCTGCTGCCCACAGTCCTATTGAAGACAAGAGCAGACAGACCAAAGATGATCCTGATTGCTCCGGACTGGCCAAGGCAACACTGGTACCCACTCCTGAGGAGCCTGACTCATTCCCCTCCATGGACCCTGCCTCTAATGCCTCTTCTGACTCAGCACAGCTTCAAAACTCTTCACAGTCAGCTAAAAACACTCAATCTAGCCGCATGGAAGATTCCTTAGCATCACAGCAGGCCCTACTCTCCAAGGAGAGGTGCAGGATGTCATTTTGGAGGCCAGAAGGCCATCAACTAGAAAAGCTTACTCCGCAAAATGGAAACTATTTTGTGTCTGGAATGAGAAAAAGGGCCAGAACCCTGGAAAACTGAATTTACCTCAAATACTACAATATTTGGCTGAACTACTAAGCAGTGGACTTTCGTTCTCCTCCATCAAAATCCATGCTTCAGCCATTTCTGCAGAATACAACACTGATCCTCCTTTATTCTCTCACCCTGAGACAGAGGGGCTAAGAATTTAAGACCTCCAAGGAAACAACCTATACCTGCTTGGGATCTAAATTTCATTCTGGAAAAACTGACTTTGCCTCCTTTTGAGCCAGGTGCTTCATCAGATTTGCAATATTTGTCCTGGAAAACAGCTTTCCTTCTGGCTATCACTTCAGCTCGTAGAGTTTCAGAACTACAGGCCCTCATGGCTGTCAAGCCATTTATCTTCCATCAGGACAGTTTCATTACGAACCAACCCTTCCTTTATGCCTAAAGTGGTATCCAGGGTAGCTTTAAATCAGGCCATACATTTACCTACTTTTTATCCCAATCCTCAAAACAAAGGAGAGATTACTACATTCCTTGGACATCCACAGGCAACTGCGTTATTTGGACAGAACAAAGCCTTTCAGAAAATCAGAACAGCTCTTTGTGGCCTATGCGGTAGGAGCTCAAGGAAAGCCAATTTCCAAGCAGACAATCTCAAAATGGATAGCCCACTGCATATACGCTTTTGCTATTCCTTTCATGGCAAAACTGTTCCTACAGGCATTAGAACTCATTCCACCAGGGCCACAGCCACCTCTGCAGCCTTCCTAGAGGAGTTCCTACCAAGGATATCTCTGAAGCAGCCACTTGGGAGTTCTGTGCATACCTTCTCCAAACACTACAACCTACCATTATACTCCAAATCTAGAGCAGGCTTTGCCACTGCAGTCTTGCAGGGCATTTTGGCTGCTCCTAGTTCCACCTAGTGCCTACCACCCCTTTCTTAGCTTTGGGATTCTACCCATCTGTTATGACTGCAGCTGTATGCACGATGAACATAGTACAGTTTTCTACCTACCATAAATGTAGATGTTAGAGTGCTAATACAGCTGCAGTCCAGGTTTCCCTCCCTCATTCCTCTCTAGGGGTATTTTTATGGTGTATTTGCTTGCAACTACTGTTTTTTGATTATATTGCATTGCATTACTTCATAATTTTATGTATTGCCTTCCTTCTGGGGGCACCTGACATTTTGGGCAAGAAAAACTGAAGAACATGGCGTCGGCTGGTTCTTTTATACCCCTGTCGCACTGACGTCAGGGAAGAAGCGATGACAACCGACGCCGGACCTAGACTTTGGAATTAGGCCTACCGAGGACCCACCTGACTGCAGGAGAACACATCTGTTATGACTGCAGCTGTATTAGCACTCTAACATCTACATTTATGGTAGGTACAAAACTGTACTTTCTGGACTTCAGCCACCTAAACTGAATCGTAGACCAATATCTTGATGGTCACGATATGGTCAGTATGACCATGTCCTCTTATGATTGTGCTGTCAATATCGAAGACTGATCTTCACATCCGAATTAGGCTTTCAGGAAATGCTTCATTTCTGCCTAGGAGTCTGTTTTCAATTTGGGGCGTTGCACTAAGTGGGGTCCTGCAGTTAAGTACTTTCTGTAGCATATAACAGCTGTCACTTTAACTATCCAACCTTATTTAAAATACCACTGACTGCATCCAACCTTATTTAAAATACCACTGACTCCAACCTTCAGTTTGTCATAAAATTTAATGTTTTTTAACTTTAGTCTCTTCATTGTTAAAATAAATGACAAAGGGTTGTGGTTTAGTTTGCCATGTAATCAACTTTTAGTCTAGACTATTCTTCCATAACTAAAACTACATCTTTGGGGAGAGATGCTTTATTCTCCCATTTATTCAGTAAGTTTACATTACTGCTGGTGGTATTCCTGATCCTCTCAGTTTCCCATCACTGGTTTGTGATTCATGTCCAACATAACTTTTGATTCTCATCTCCCGGAATGTTTGTTGCTCAAGCGATTTCCCTTGGACAAGTAGAAAAATTGTTCCACTGGCCGTTCTTTTCCACACCAACCCCTTGTCAGAAGAATGAGCAGCAAGATCTCTTCACCTTGCTGACTAATCCTCCTCAGTCTGTTCTGTATCCAACAAAAGTATTCAGAAGACTAGCTAGATGTGGCAAATTATAACTCAAACCTGACTAGTTTACAGTGAATGAACATTTTCCACAGACATTGTGGTAGTCCCTAATTTTAATAATGCTCTACCATAGGCAGGTTTGGAGCATGCTCAGTCTCAATGTGGTTTGTAACACCAGTGCAGTTTCATATGTTTCTGTATAATGAAAATGCGTTCCTGTTTCTCGTAGCAGGAAATTCAGATTTTCTCTCCTTTGTTTTTGAAGCCTCTTACATCGGCCATTCCATTTTCCATCCTTTTAATTTGCATAATCCTCCAGATTCTCGCTTATTTTAACCTCTGGCTGCATTTGACTTTTTTTCCCCATCTTACATTTCTGGAAACAGTGTCGCATACTAAAGCTGAGTCTATTTTTGTTCTTCTACAAAGCTCTTACGACATCCAGGTAGCAGTGTACTTGCAAGTCGGCACTTCAGTTCTACTATTTTGAACTTTTTACTGCCTTTTTCATGCTGAAAAAGCTGTGTGCTGTCTTTTTAGAAGCCTACTTTGGTAGTTGACATGGCATAGTCGCCCCCCCCCCCCCCCAATGCCACATGTCTATAGCAACTGTAAAAGTTGTGAATCCTAAGTGCTGCTGTTTTATTTGACTGGGCATCAGTTTAGCAGGTGCATTTTGTGACCATGTTAAAAACTGCATTTTTTTTTTAGCTGAGCAAAAGTTTTTATGTACTGACTTGAGAGCCTTGTTTCCTTAAAATTCAGCAATAATTTTTCTTGGTGTTTTGTGATAATGCTGTATGTCATACCATATAGACTGTTTTACATTGTTGCCCTGAAGAACACTACTTTTAGGATAATGAAATTAAGATCACAGTGAATCGATGTTTAACTTATTCTGGTTTAGACACACTGAAGTACTTGGTGTGCTCAAGACTGTAGAGGAGTAATTTTATCATCTCTTAATGTAGATGACTTTATTACAAGCAGGAGGTATTTGGGCGCGTTGGTATCTGACTTAACAGTGGTTAGTCTTCCATGTTGATGCTGTGCAGTTTTGTTTTGCTGCTGCAAGTTCTGGTCATTAAAGTTTTCCTCAACTGTTTGCTCATTTTGTTTGCTCTCTAGTTAGAGCAGCTATCTCTCCAGGCCAGTGGTAGAAATAGTAAACTGAGGACCATTCTGAACCATGATTGCTTAAAGCTTCTGGCCAGGCAAGAATTTCAGTCAACAATCCTTCTCCCTTGCTTATGAAGAGTGGACTTGGGCACATTTTATTTCTGGGTAAACACAAGTTGTCCAGTCAGATGCCTGCCTGTTTTTGCTGTAGCATGGCAGTAGCTGCTCACCAGTATAGTCATGTGTTCCAGTACAGAAACTGTATGCTGCTGTCAAAAGATCCACGCAGGCACTCTTCTGGGCATAGTCTGTGAGCCTTTGCAATTTGCCCCAATGCAAAATGCACGTCCATTTTGCATGCCACCATGTGCTAGTCGTATGTTTCCCAGAACAGATTGCCTGGCCATAATGTTTGTGGAATGTGATCAAACTTTTTTAGCAGCAGTTATGTTGTGCCTCAAACAAACCTATACAGAAGGCAGCTGCAGTAGTTTTATAGTGGTGCCAGCATGATAACTTTGTGCAAGATTGCTTAGAAATACATGTGCATGTAGTGCCTCTCTTGGTGGACCCACCGACCCAGTCCTGTATGAGGAATACTTTTTGGACTTCTATTCATAATTGTATCCGAACCACAAATGCATTTGCCATAGGGTAGAGAGGTAGTCTATGTGCAGTGAGTGAAATTAAGCAGCATGGGCCCCTTGAGAATCAAATTGTATTTGGAGTTTCTAGTTGCTCTTTCCTTACATGTCTTGCAAACGTTCCTTGATAGGCCTTTAGCCATTCTTTCAGATTTGACTGTGGTGTATATCAAAGGGGTTTCACTTGCAGAGAAGCAGTAGGAGTAACTTAGCAGTTTTTCAATTACTAGTAAGCACACAGTCATTACTGCTTCCACTAATTAGTCTTGTATGTGACAGTGAGGTCACATGTTAAGACATGTGCTTTTGGGAATTGCTCCCTTCATCTGTGGGTATTGCGTGTTTGTGGGTGTGTTTTTTGAGGGGCAGTCAGATGTGCTGTTAAGACAAAGGTGGCTGTGTAAAGCATCCCCAAAAACTATCACTACTCTATTTCCCTTTTGCAATACCTTGTACCACCCTGAAAGTAACGTTAGTCACTCTGATTTGAGTACTGGTCTCCGAAAACTGTTCTTGGTAATGGCTTGTCAGTTAAAGCTAGTCAGTGATTCCCCCAGTTCTTGATACTGCAGGCTAATACTGTACACCCAGTTTGCAAGTGCTTGTTTTTCTCTCCCAGCCTTCAAATCTTGAATATGTTGCATATGTCTGTGCAACACAGATCTTGCATTAGTGGGATCCAGAGCTTGGGCAAAAAATTAATTCTTATATGCACATCTCCCTCAAGTATCTGATCAGTTTCTGGGTGTTACAATGTCATCTTGTCATTTGTATTTACAGGTTATCAACAGAGTGGGCTGTAACCAAATCTGACCTTCTTTTAAGTAAGATTTACAGTCACAGCATGGTCCATTCTCTGCACCTTTGTCTAACCATAAACTTTAACACTTTCTATAAGCACTGTCCCTCCTTTGGTGCATCTGTTAAGTGCACACACGTGCCTGAGTTTGTGGAAGTTTTCTGCCATGATGCCAGGTTCCCTAGTATATGTATTTTTTTATTTCCAGTTTATTTTACTTGCTACGGACTACAAGAAATGGCTGATTTCACCTAGCTGTTAATATACACACCCCTATTGCAGTGCACAGTAGATGTTATTTAGCACCATTTTCTCTAAATTAGTGTTTTCATATTAGTTGGGCAAACCAAATATTGTACTATTGGAAGCAATGTTTGTCCTGTGGGATTTTTAGATGCACAGTAGACTTTGAGGATTTCAAAAGGTTGGAAGTTGATGGGTGTCTTATGGTAAGAATGTAACTTTGTTCCCCTGCCTTGAGTACACTTTTGTTGATGTGGCTTGTCTTTCAGGAATGATGGGACCACCTATTGGAATGAGGCCACCAATGGCCCCACCTATGGGACCACCACCTGGTCGAACATCAATGGGAATGCCTCCCCCAGGAATGAGACCACCAATGCCAGGGATGAGTGGTAAGTTGTGCATAAGCATGGGTGTAGCTTACACTGAAAGGTTGTAAAAATACTTGTGGCAGGATCAGTTCTTGATTTAATGGTAAAAAGTAATGGTTAATGGGGTGGAGATTGTAAGCAGTTTACATTTTGTAGCAAGATATGTCAGATGTACATATAGAATTAAACCAGATGCAGTTTTTTCACTCTACTTTGTAGGTAAGTAAAGACTTGGTCACAGTAACTGTTGCAGTCTTATTTAGTTGCATTTAACACATGGTTGGATCTGTTATGGATGAGCATGTATTAGCCAATACAGATTAAGACCAGTGTTAACTGAGGTCCAACCTTTACTCTTACTGAATGAAATGCTAGTCATTGACCATGCAAATGTGCAATCTGTAAAGTCTTGACTACTTCTGTTTGCAGACCATATCCACCATCCCACCCCCAAAAATCTAGTTCCTCTGTGGTTATGCAGGGGGGGACATTTATTTGTTCTCTATAGAGAAGCCAGTAGTTATTTTTCGCAGAAGTTTGTGTGATCTGTTTACCTGTTTAACTGGTGTCTGGTTCGGCATAACTTGGAGAATTTTGAATTTAATACGAGCGGTGTAATAACTTGCCTGACTATATCCAGACTGGTTATTCGCTCACCTTTTACATCTGGTTTTTGTGTAAGAATGAAGCTAGAGTTTTTAGAGAACTTAAAGAAAATGAAGTTGTCTTCACCCTATGCGTCAGTTTTGTCGTAACCATGTTCACCCTTGCCGAGGCGGATAAGCACAAAGGACTAAAATTTTCCTACACACACTACAAAAATAGCAAGTTGAAATCAAAAATTTTAGACATCTTAATTTGGCAAAACCTGCCATTCTGAAGGAGGGAGAATTCTGATCTGAAAGGTGAGAGAAATTGTGCTATTCATTAACATGACTTTATTCTGTCGTGCAGTAATAGTGTGATATGTTTGTCCATTACCTGTTTTACTGACTTGGGCACTTGCAGAGTAGGTGGTCAGTTGCTTACCTGGTGATTGACTACAGGCTTCTGACTGTAGCAGCAGGCATTTGGACGTTCAGGTCTCTTGGGACTTTTTGGATTAAAAAAAAATTTACAGGAAAACTCCCAAGCGTTATCAATGGTCACAGCTCAGTAAGTGTGCAAGTCTCCTGTGCGATTTTGTTCTCGAGTGCCCCATCAAACTGGGGCATACAAGTTCCACACTGAGAGAAACTTAATTTCAACAAAGAGCAAGAGGAATTTGGGGTTTGTCTGGGGGTGAAAAATTTAGTTTCTAACTGGAATTTGTTAGACCGTGGGTATTTTAGGGGTAGGATACTGTGCTTGCTCAGTCTTCAGTTATCCTCCTTTTGTCTAGTTTCTTTATTGGCTTGCCTAAGGTACACCCTCTTTTTTACCCCAGTCTGCAAGAAGAAAATTGTTGGACTTCAGGTTTTGGGCTAGAAATTTTTGACTATGGCCATTGCTTATTCGTCTGACCATTCTCCTCCAACATCATCCCCTTTGGTCTTAAATCCAGTTACCAAAGACTAGATTGACCACATCCTCAGACTGTAAGAATGCCCTTTAGTAGGCAAGTCTTTGGGAGGGGGTCTTCTGTTGTCCAGATGAACTTGTATTTGGGCTAGTATAGCTACACGGACAGGGAAAGCTTCCAGAACAGAAAAGGTGAGCCTAGTGAGAGAGCTTCCCAGTTCCTATTTGTTTCCTTGAATACAGACAACTCATATTTGCTACAGAACACTTTCCTTGTCTTCTGGTCAAGAAGAAAGATGATCACCTTGATCATTGCTGCAGTAGCTTAAGCCATGAGTTGTATCTTCCATAGGATGGAAAACCAGCTTCCAAAGCAAAGGGCGCACCTTTCACGTGCAGCTTGAGCTGACAAGCCCTCCAGAGCTTTCATACTGCCAAAGACTCTGCTCCTGATGCTTTTGTGGGGGGGGGGGGGGGGTCCTGTCCAGGAGAGTTGAAGCTCGGAATTTTGTTTTCAAGGGAGTGTTGAGATTGCGTTTTTAAACGGAAGTGTTCCTGTTTAAAAGTGGTTTTAAAATTGAAAACCATTTTCTTCTGAGGAGAAACTGTTTTAATTTCTGGGTCTGACTGAGTGATAAAATGCTTTTTACTGTGTTGCTGCTAATTTCCCTGGGAAAAGCACTATGTTTGGCTTGACCATTGAACAAATTGGTAGCCCCATGTTTTGTCCTTCTTCCAGACTCTCAAAGAAAATTAAGCAAACTGCCTTTGCCAACTAGGCTAGTGGCTTGCCTCTTCTGCAGGTAGGATAGTCTGTGGACATTAGTTGTACCTCAGGTCACTCCTCTTACTCCTGTGGTGTAGCACATACAGCCACTGTGGACCCAGAGGTTAGCCACATCCTCTGGGGTTCCCTCAGTGAGCACTCTTCTAGTTTTGGAAGTGGTTGTGGGGAAGGCTTCTCTGTTTTGTTAGAATGGTGCCCATCCCCGGGGAAAGCTGTTGCCATTTATAACTGATCTTGTGATTCCTGTCAAAAATACACGGGAAACTAAATGTGCATTTACTTTAGGGAGTAGTTTACTTGGGTCTAGCTCAGGGTTTCATTTAGGTTATTTAGCTACCTTTTTGCTTTCTGGTAAAAAAAATAAATCTCTGCAGGAAGAGATCCTTTCCAGATTCTGATTCTGGACAGGAAGATGAAGGGACAGAAACTTCATTTCTGATTCTCCCTCAAAGGGGAGAGAGCTGTTTGGTTCTCCTTTTGGGGTCTTCCCTGTCTTTGACACTATTTTCAGAATGTGCTAGTGTTTTCAGTGGGAGTACACTTTCTCAGTTGCTTAGAAAATTTGCTACAGAAGGAATTTCATGAACCTTCTCAAAATCGAGCAATATTGTCTCACGCAGGGAGACAACTACCCCCAAACCTGACAAAGGAATTAAACACTTTGGTTTATCAGATTTTGACTGGTTAGGCTCGCATGCAAGTTTATTCTAATTGTGCCTTTAAATTTAGCTTATACTAGTAATTGCTTTGTTTAGTATGCATGACTGATCCTTCAAGGACTGTGGTCTCTTGTCTAGCTGCATTTTCAGAATCTAATAAACCTCCCCAAAACTATACCAGAGGATGCAAAACAAAAATTTTCCCCTTTGGTTTGTGTTCTTGTCCTTCATCCCACTTTTTGATCACCTCTGCAGAAAGGGGCAAGCTAAATGAGGGAATCTTTCTACCCTCCAAAATTTGTAAAGGGTTCTCTAAACCCTCATCCACGTTGGCAAAATGGCAAGGGTATTTCAAAAAAATTCAGGATGACCCCCACACCAAAAATGGTCTTTGGCACCAGGTAGTTTCAGACTGGTTCTGAAGAGCCTCCAAGGTTACAGTAAGTGATTAGAACAAGTCCCTCCTTACCAAGTTGGAGAAAGTTTACTGCCAGATACCAGTTCTGATTACCATATTCCTTTTCATCCAGCGTTTTAAGATGGTTACATATCTGTTGTCTGCCTTACCCATTGGACTATCCACTTCACCGAGTGTGTTAGTAGCGTGTAGCTTTTAGTTATAGCTCTTTGCAGGCTACAGACTGTCCATTTTTTCTCCATGAACATAAAGAATTACAGGATTTAATGCATTCTACTGAACAAGTTTGTAAACCTACTTTGCAATGTGGTTTTGACTCTTCAGAAGCATCTTGCAGGGCTGCTGTCAAGGGGCAAAACTTGCCAGATTATGTTAAAGCTAAGTTGCTGGATGCTCCCTTAAACAAAGACTACCTGTTTGGCAACCAAACAGAAGTAGTCCTTAAAAAGATGGAGGAAAAAAAACTAAATCTATGGTAACTGTTAAGATTTCCTGCAAGTACAGCCTCCCAGATTTAGGAAGCATTGGCCTTCTAAGAATTGGTCCTTTCTGGTCTCTTCCAGACCTTCAGTCCAAACCCAGGAACAGCAGACCACCTAGGTTACAGTGTCTGACTACACAGTGGGGGACTGCCACTTCCAAAGCAGAAAGTAGTAAGACGCCCCCTATGGAAAAATGTCAGTGACTTAACCATAACCCTTCCAAGCCCTGCTCTGCTGTCTGCTTTCTTAGGAGGAAAGCTCACCCTGCATGCAAAAAACTGGGAACTCGTTACCCAGGACAAATGATTTTTAAATATAATTTCCCAAGGATACAGATTCCACTTCCAAACCCTACCCAACCCCAAATGGTTGGCCAGACCTACCATCATATCAGTGGGTAGAGGCTCAACATCAGGTTCTCCAAGTATCAGGGCTGTTCAACCTGTCCCAGCAGAAAAGGGGACAAGGTTTTTATTAAAGACTTTTCCGGGTACCCAGAAAAGACGGATCTGGCATCCTATCCTGGACCTCTCTATTCTAAACACCTTTCTGGTAATCCCAAAATGCTAACACTTCAACAGCTGCTTCCTGTGGTAGGCAAAGATGCCTGGTTGGCAACCTTAGACTTAAAGAAGTTTGCCTGCAAATTCCAACAAGGGAGTCTTGCAGGAAATACCGATGCTTCAGAGCAGGCTCCATGCACTGTCAGATGTCTGTTTCACTGTTGCAGTCATTACATTTGGGTTATCTGCTTGCAGGCAGCCCTCAGTTGGCCTGATTATTGGTCTTAGAGTCCTGCTTCAGTTGCTGGCTTATCTTCATGATGTCGGGTAGTCAGGGTTATAAAGCATGCAACAGATGCCGTTTTATCAGATGTTCTTCGTCTCGCATTGCTGCAGTCATAACCTGTGGGTAGTCCGCTGTCCTCGGTCGGCCCGAATACCAAAGGGCTAGGCTGGCGTCTGTCATTGTCGCCTAGAGCTGACGTCAGTACGCAGTAGTACTTAAGCACATGACCGACGCCATATCCTCAGTCTTTCTTGCCGCGTGGTCCGAAGCAGAAGCAGCGTTTGCAAGTGCCGTTCGGCGTTCTGAAATTTTCATTTACCGAGTTTCAGACCGAAGACCAAGTTGGGCTAAGTACCCTGTTGGGGAAATTTTAGTGTCTTCTTGCCTCAGTTATCCGGATGTCAGAAAAAGTTAATAATTGCATTTCTTGTGGGAAACGGATACCTCATAGGGATTATCATTCTCTCTGTATACCTTGCTTAGGGCCTGAGCACGACTTAGTCGGGTGTCGCTTTTGTGCTAGATTTAATAAGCGCACCATTAAACTAAGGTTAGACTGTGCCAGGCTTTTTTTCGGTAAGCGGTGTAACTATAACATGCCGTCGGATCCTCAGACGCCCGCTACCGCTAAAAAGCGTAAGGATAAATCTTTGAGGTCTAAACCGGATGAGTAATCAGTTGCGGACGCCGGTTCTTCGGAGCCTCCGGTTGAATCTGTGGATCCTGCCGAGGGTTCGGCTGAATCCCAGGGGGAACCTTTACTTTTACAGGAGTTGGCCTCTCAGGAGTTAGGCCAGGCCGAGGGTGCTTCTCGGGTTTCTGTAGTTGCTTCTCAGGTTTCTGTAGTTGCTTCTCAGGTTTCTGTAGTTCCATCCTTACAAAAGGTTATTAGGCCTTCTACTTCAGTGGCTAAAGGCCATGCTAAGGCCAAACCTGGTCTTGTTGGCCCTGGTCATACTTCTAGCTTTCCAGCCCCTGTTCCTAAAAAGCATATGTTGAAAATGGCGGGGGACTTGATTACTTTGATCAGGGGTTCTATGCCTCCCCCAGAGAAGAGGCCTAGGGTGGAGGCAGATTTAGAGGGAATGGATCATTCCTCTGACTACTGATTCCTCAGCTGAAGAAATTCAGGATTTCCCTTCCTATTCTGATTCTGATGCAGAGGACTCCTGTCCTTCTGCTTCTCCTCCAGAAGATTTTTCCTTTTCTGAAACTTTACATACCATGAGGGAGCATTTCAAGTGGGAAGGTCAAGATTTTTCAGATTCTCGGAAAAGGCTTAGGGAATTTTTTTCTGCCACAACATAGGCCCTTGGCTATTCCTCCTGTCTTAGATGTTGTTCAGGATGTTTTTTCTGAATCTTCCCTTAATCCTGATTCTCTGCCTCCGGCCCCTGTTAAGCCAGACAGGTATTACAGAGTTCCAGAGGCACAAGTATTTGTACAAGAGTCCTAGAGCTGATCCGGAAACTATTCAAGGCCCGAAGGGTGTTGGGGCCTCTGTGGCTAAGAATCCAGTCCCTTTGGATAAAGATTCTAGAGCGTTAGGTGGGGGAAAAAAGTGTACACCTCCTCTACGTTGGCTATGAGGGCTTTGAATTGCCAATTTCATATGCTGAAGTATCAGAACTTTTTATTAGGCCAATTGAAATCTAAGGTGGATGCTTTATCTGAGGGTATAGAGTGTAAGGAGCTCCAGGAGTTGGTTCATGCATCAGATCAAGTTGGCAAGCATTCTTTGCAGTGTGGTTTTGATGCTCTTCAGGCTTCTTCTAGGGTGGCTGCTACAGGTTCTGTTATTCGTAGGCATGCTTGGCTTAAGGATCAAAATTTGTCAGAACATGTAAAGGCTCAAATTTTGGATGCTCCTCTTCAATCTGAAGTACTTTTTGGTCCTCCTGTGGAATCAGTTTTGAAAAAGATGGAAGATGAGGCTAAGTCTATGCAGACGGTCAAGGATTTTTTGCAGGTGCAGCCCCCTAAGTTTAGTAGGAATTGGCCTGCTAGGGGATGGTCTTATCCTTCGGATTATCGGCCTAAGGGCAGGTCTAGATGTGGTAGAGGCAGGGCTCAAGCTCAGGGTTCTTTCAGACCTAGGACTTGGAGTTCTCCTGCACAGTCTTCTGGTGAGGGCAGGGGTCAGCCCTTTTGTAAGCAGACCCAATGACCTGTATCTTCCGCTGCCAGACCCTTCTTTACTGGCAGCTCCTCTAGGAGGAAAATTGGGACTTTTCAAACAAAACTGGAATTGGGTCACCCAGGACAAATGGGTGTTGGATATCATAAATCGAGGTTACAAGTTTTACTTTCACACTTTTCCTCCTTTCAAAGGCATGCCAGATGTGCCTCCTCAGCAAAGGCTGGAGGCTCAGGAGCAAATTACTTTACTTTTGCAGATGGAGGCAATTCAGATGGTCCCTCCTTCAGAAGTAGGCCTAGGATTTTATTCCCGTCTTTTCCTAGTGCAAAGAAAGGAAACACTTGGAGGCCAATTCTGGATTTGTCCATTCTCAACACCTACCTAGAAATTCCAAAGTTCAAGATGTTAACATTACAACAACTTCTGCCTATGATAGGCAAAGATCACTGGATGGTAACCCTGGATCTCAGAGGCCTATCTTCACATCCATATCAAGCCCAGCTGCAGGAGATTCCTGAGATTTCGGGCTGGTACTTCACATTATCAGTTCTCTGCATTGCCCTTTGGCTTATCTACTGCGCCCAGGGTGTTCACAAGTTCTGGCTCCTGTGATTGCTTTCTTCAGACAGAGAGGAATACAAATTTATCCTTATTTGGACGATTGCCTGATTCTTGCTCAAAACAAAGACAAATTACTACAGCATCTCCAGTATGTAATGGCAGTTTTAAGGTGCCTAGGGTATTCTGTGAACGAAATAAAGTCCAGTCTAGTGCCCTCTCAGGACATGTGCTTTCTGGGTGTGAGACTGAATACAGCCTCTCAGATGTCATTTCTGACCCCGGACAAACAAAGAACTCTTCCTCTCTACTTCCAGCAGTTATCAGTAATGTCCAGGCTGACTGCAAGGACAGTCCTCCAAGCCTTGGGGTTCATGGCATCTTGCATTCTAGTACTTCCCAATGCCAAACTGCATATGAGGAAGCTACAATGGTATCTCAAAAGTGTGTGGGCTCAACACTGCCACGGTTTGGACACTCATTCGGACTATACCTTGCATACAGAAGGAATTCCTGTGGTGGGCTCAATGTCACCTAAACAAGGGACTCTCTGACCCGACCAGAGGCGAGTCAGATCCTAACGACAGATGCCTCGGACTTGGCTTGGGGAGCACACTTCAATGGAAAATGGATACAAGACATGTGGCCTCCCAAACTACTACATTTGCATATCAACATGAAGGAGATGTTAGCAGTTCAATTTGCTTTGATGGCCTTCAAGGACCTACTTCAGCCAGGACAGGTGTTGATCCAAACAGACAACACAACAGTTATGTGGTACATCAACAAGCAGGGGGGAACCCATTCCTACCCTCTTTGCAGACAAGCAATGATTTTATGGGAGACTGCTCTGAGTTTGCGAATCAATCTTCAAGCAAGGTTTCTGCCAGGAGCACAGAACTCCCTAGCAGATGTTTTGAGCAGACAAATGGTGGATCCCCACGAGTGGAAACTGGATCCTCAGATTTTCAAACAATTGACTGTGGCCTGGGGAACTCCAGACCTAGATCTGTTCGCTTCTCCACTGAATTTTCAACTTCCAAAATTTTGCACAAAGATGTTCCACCCAGATGCTTGGAAAGTGGATGCTCTATCTTTCAGTTGGAACAACCTTCACGTTTATGCTTTTCCTCCTCTGCCTCTTCTCCCCAAGGTACTCGAAAGTCAGACGGGACAAGCCTTGCATGATTCTAATAGCACCAGATTGGCCACGTCAGCATTGGTATCCTCTGCTGAGGAGTTTAATCCAGGAGCCTCCTTGGCCTCTGCCACAGGTTCCTCATTTGTTGTCCCAGTCAAACAATCATTTTCTCAACGTTCAAGTGCAGTCCCTCCATCTGACAGCCTGGCGTATTCTGTGATGGAGCCGGTGGGGTCTCAGCTTCCTCAACAGGTTTTAGATGTCATTTTGGAAGCTAGGCGGCCTAGCACTAGAAAAGTTTATGCTGATAAATGGAAGAGATTTTTTCTTTGAGCACTGCAAAGGGTTTTGATGTTTCAGTGCCTAATTTGAGTTTTGCACTACAGTACCTTACTGAATTACTGGACAAGGGTTTGTCATTCTCTTCTGTGAAGGTTCATGCTGCAGCCATTTCTGCTCACTATGATTGTGACCCTCCTTTATTTTCTCATCTTTTGTTCAAACAGTTTCTTAGAGGGGCAAAGAATATAAGACCCCCACGTAGAGCTCCTACTCCTTCCTGGGATCTCAATTTTGTTTTGGAGAAACTTACTTTACCTCCTTTTGAACCTGCAGCTACGTCTGAACTAAAGTTTTTGTCTTGGAAGACTGCTTTTTTGTTGGCCATTACTTCTGCTAGGAGGGTATCTGAATTGCAGGCTCTCATGGCAGTTGAACCTTTTTTGATATTTCATAAGGATAGAGTTTCTTTGCGGACTAACCCTACTTTTATGCCTAAAGTGATTTCTAGTGTGGCCTTGAATCAGTCTATTCATTTGCCTACTTTTTATGCTGACCCCCAAAATAAAGGGGAAAAAAGTCTTGCATTCTTTGGATATCCACAGGCAGTTACGTTACTACTTGAGCAGAACTAAGGAGTTCAGACAGACTCAACAGTTATTTGTTTCTTTTGCTTTGAGTTCACAGGGAAAGGCTGTTTCTAAGCGGACTATTTCAAAGTGGATTGGTCATTGTATTGCTTTTTGTTGTTCTCATCATGGGAAGGATGTTCCTGCTGGGATCAGGCCTCATTCTACTAGGGCTACGACCACTTCTACTGCTTTTTTGAGGGGTGTAGCTACCAAGGATATTTTGGAGGCAGCTACTTGGAGTTCTGTACACACTTTCACTAAGCATTACCATCTCCCTCTCTATTCCAAGTCCAGGGCTGGGTTTGCCACTGTTAGCAGCTCCTAATGCTTTGTAGTTTGCCAGCCCCCCTTTTCCTTTGCTTTGGGATTCTACCCACAGGTTATGACTGCAGCAATGTGAGACTTAAGAACATAGTACAGTTTTGTACCTACCATAAATGTAGATGTTCGAGGATCTACATTGCTGCAGTCCAACCCCCCCCCCCCTCCTTCCCCTCTATAGGTTGGGGTTGCTGGGTTTCTTTTGGAGATATTCGTTATTTCCACACTAGGGGTTGTTGGGCATTTCCTATTTTTGGCTTTGGCCTTTCTTTTTAGGCCTTCTGACATCTGGGGCAAGAAAGACTGAGGATATGGCGTCGGTCATGCTTAGTACTACTGCGTACTGGCGTCAGCTCTAGGCGACAATGACAGACGCCAGCCTAGCCCTTTGGTATTCGGGCCGATCGAGGACAGCGGACTACCCACAGGTTATGACTGCAGCAATGTAGATCCTCGAACATCTACATTTATGGTAGGTACAAAACTGTACTTTTCTTGCTGTGCAGTGCCCAAAGCAGAAGCAGTTTGCAAGTGCCAGTCGGCCAACTCCTGAAATTTTTGATTTTGAGTTTCCGAACAGAAGTCTTCAACTAAAGCCAAGTACCCCGTTGGAAACTTTCTTGCTCCTTACTGATGCCAGTAAAAGTTAATTGCGTTAATTGTAGAAAGCAAATACCTCAAAGATTTTCATTCGTACTGTATTCCTTGCCTAGGCCCTGACCACGACGTACCTTGCTGTCGGTTTTATGTTTTAATCAGCACAGTATCCGTCGTCTATATTTTCGCTTCTAAATATTTTGGTCCTGTTTATCCAGAAATGTCTGTTAGCCATCAGACTACCGGGATTCCGAAAAACGCAAAGAAAGACAGGCTGCCGAGGTCCAAAACTGCTGACACTGCTAAGCCAGTCGCCAGTTCGCTGGTACTCCATTGAGGGGCATTAGCAGCCCCTGCAGCCCCTGATACCTGCTACTTCTGATTCGCATGCCTCTACTGAGACCCATTCTGAGTCCGGTATGTTGCGAGATGCTTCAACCATGGAACCTGTGGATGTCTCTACCTTGGATGGGTCTGGAGCAGCTGTGCAGGCACTGGCTTCTGAGGGTATATTCAGGCCTACGGACTTGCATATTAAACCAATGCCGCCTTCTTCACTTGGGCCTAAATCTGGAAACATGCCTAAAAAAACAAGAATGGCTGAAGATCTAATAACTAATCAGGGGAAGCCACCACCACCACCACCACCCCCCCCCCCCCCTTCTAAGAGGCCCAGGACTGAAGTTGTTTATGAATCTTCTGACCAGGGTTCTGTTTTTTCAGATTTTCTTCTGATCTGGATTTGCCCTTGTCTACTTATGAGGATTCTGATGCAGAGGACTCTATTCCCTCTGCTTCCCCTCCAGAGGATTTTTCTTTTGGTGAAACCTTGCATATTCTAAGGGAGAATTTCCACTGGGAAAGCAAGGTTTTTTCTGATTCAAGAGGCTTGGGGATTTTTTTACTCCTGCCTCAGCATAGGCCTTTCCTCCTGTACTAGACATTGTTGTGCTTTTTCGGAATTTAGTTTGGCCCCTGATTCCTTCCCTCCTACTCCAGAAAACCTGACAGATATTACAGGGTCCCCAAGTCACACAAGTTCCTTTTTAAAAATCCTATTGCAGATAGAAAACATTTCACAGGGGCCCAAGGGCATTAAAGCTTCTACTGCTAAAAATCCTACCCCTTCTGATACAGACTCCAGGGCGGTGGCTATATGGGGTAAGAATGTTTTACTTATGCGACCTTGGTCATTAGGGCTTTAAACTGCCAGTTTCATATGTTAAGTATCAGCAACATGTTGGATTGCTTAAAAAGAAAATGATTCCTAACAGTGTTGAAAATAAAGAATTACAGGATTTAATGCATTCTGTTGAACAGGTTGGAAAACTTACTTTGCAGTATGGATTTGATTCATTAGAGGCCTTTTGCAGTGCTGCTGTTACTGGGTCTGTGCTCAGAAGGCATGCTTGGCTTAATTAGCAATCTTTTCCTGATCATGTCAAAGCTAAATTGCTGGATGCTCTGTTAAATCGGGACCGCCTGTTTGGTAACAAGGCTGAGGAAATTCTTAAGATGGAAGATTAAGCTAAATCTATGTAAACTTAAAAGATTTCTTACAAGTTCAGCCTCCTAAATTTAGTAGGCACTGGCCCTCTAAGGATTGGTCCTTTACAGCCCCTTCCATGTCTTCTCAAGCCAAACCCAGACGAAACTACCTCAGGTTTCAGTCCCAGGGGACACACAAAACTAAACAGTGGGGGGTTTCCACACCCAAATTGGGGAGTAGCAACACCCCCCCCCCCCCCCCCATGGAAAACTGTCGCAGTGACTTGCTTTTAAAATTTCCAAGCACTTCCCAACTGAATGCACCTTTTAGGCAGAAAGATTGGTCTGCATGCAAAAAACTGGGAACTCATTACCCAGGACAAATTAGTTTTTTAAATAGTGTCCCAAGGATACAGATTTCGCTTCCACACCTTACCAACACCAAGCGGCTGGCCAGATCTACCCCCAAATCAGTGGGCAGAGGCCCAAAATCAAGTACTTTCTCTTAAGCATGGGGGCTATTCAGTTGGTACCAGAAGAGGAAAAGGGACAAGGTTTCTATTTGAGACTTTCTGGTACCCAGAAAAGCAATACATGGCATCCTGTCCTGGACCTTTCTACTCTAAATAGCTTTCTGGTGATTCCAAAATTCAAGATGCTGACTCTTCACCAGCTGCTTCCTAGGTTAGGCAAAGAATGATGGCTGGCAACACTAGACTTAGAAGCATACCTGCACATCCTTATCAGGGAGTCTTGCAGAAGATACCTACGCTTCAAAGCAGGCTATATGCATTCGTTTTTGAAGAAAATTGCCTCTTTTTGCACTGCCTTTTGGCTTATCTGCTGTGCCCATGCATTATCCGTTCTTTGCACTGCATTTTGGCTTATTTACTGTGCCCAGCTCCAGTCCTTGCATTTTGCAGGCAAAGAAATATTCAGATATACCCATACCTGGATGATTGCCTAATTCAGGCAGAAAGCCAGGACATACTTTTGAATCGTCTGGCTTTTTGTTCAAAGGGTATTGACTTGTCTGGGGTACACCATAAACTAAAAGAAATCACATCTGATACCCTGCCAACAGATTTATATTCCTGGGAGCAAACTTGAATACAACTTCCCAGATGGATGTTCTTCGTTCCCCATTGCTGCAGTCCTTACTATTGGGTATAGTCCGCGTCCAGTCGGCCCGAATACCAGAGTATAAGGCTGACGTCGGTCAGGGCGCATTAGACTGACGTCAGTACGTCAGGGTACTAATGCGCATGACCGACGTCATATCCTCAGTCTTTTTTGCCGCATGGTCCGATGCAGAAGCAGTTTTGCGAGTGCAGGTTGGCGTTCTGAAATATTTCGAAACCGGAGTTTCAGACCGAAACAGAGTTGGCTAAGTACCCGTTGAACATTTTGTTTTTTCTTGCCTCAGTATTTAACGGATGTCAGAAAAAGTGAATAACTGTATTTCTTGTGGGAAACAGATACCTCATAGGGATTACCATACCTTGTGTATACCTTGTTTAGGGCCTGAGCACGGCGTTGTTGGTTGCCGCTCTTGTGCTAGGTTTAACAAGCGCACTATTAAGAGGAGGTTAGACTGTGCCAGGTTAGTGTTTGGGAAGCGTTGCAATTATAAAATGCCGCCGGATGCTCCGGCGCCCGCTTCATCCAAGAAGCGCAAGGACAAAACAGCGAAGCCTAGGGTTGATGAACCGGCAGTCCGGACGTCGGTTCTTTAGAAGGCTCAGTGGAGCCAGAGGTTTTGCCAGGAGTTTCCATGGAGTCTCAGGCAGAAACTTTACTGTTACAGGATGTGCCTTCTCAGGAGGTAGGCCAGGCTGAGGGGCTTCTCAGGTAACTGTTCTTCCCTCTCTTCCCAAGGTAGTTAGAGCCTCTCCTTCTGTTGCCAAAACTTCTTTGAGAGGTAGGCCTAGTTCAGCTTCAGTGGGGCTTCTCCTAGCATTTCGGGTTCTGTACCTAAGAAACATATGCTTAAAATGGCAGAAGATTTGATTACTATGATTAGAGGTTCTATGCCCCGCCTGATAAGAGGCCTAGGGTGGAACCGAGTTTGATAGTTTTGAACAGTGTTCAGAGGCTTCAGAGTCTTCTGCGGAAGACTTGCAGGAGTATCCTACTTATTCTGATTCTGATGTGGATGATTCCACTCCTACAGCTTCTCCTCCTGAGGATTTCTCATTTTCAGAGACTCTGCATTCCATGAGGGAGCACTTTAAATGGGAAGGCCAGGATTACTCTGATTCAGGAAAAGGCTTAGGGAATTCTTGTTTTACCCCAGCATAGGCCCTTAGCTATTCCTCCTGTGTTGAATGTGGTGGAAGATGTTTTTGCAGAGGCTTCCTGAACCCTGACTCTTTGCCTCCTGCTCCTGTTAAGCCTGATGGGTATTATAGGGTGCCCAAGCTCATAAGTATTTGTTTAAGAGTCCTAGGGGACCCAGAAACTATTTCTCAAGGGCCTAAAGGTGTTAAGGCTTCTGTGGTTAAAAATCCTGTTCCCACTGATAAAGAGGCAAGGGCTTTGGATAGGTGGGGAAAGAAAGTGTATACTTCTTCCACTGTAGCCATGAGGCGTTGAATTGTCAGTTTCACATGCTAAAATATCAGAATTATCTCCTTTCACAATTAAAATCTAAGGTGGATGCTTTGGCGGAAGGTATTGAGTGTAAAGAGTTGCTGGATTTGGTTCATGTGTCTGAACAAGTGGGTAAGCATTCTTTGCAATGTGGTTTTGATGCTGTTCAGGCCTCCTCGAGGGTGGCTGCTACTAGTTCTGTTCTTCGCAGGCATGCCTGGTTGAAGGATCAGAATTTAGCTGAGCATGTTAAGACAAGGATTTTGGATGCTCCTTTACAGTCTGATGTGTTGTTTGGATCGCCTGTGGAAGCAGTTTTAAAGAAAATGGAGGACAAAGCTAAGTCTATGCAAACTGTTAAAGATTTTTTGCAGGTGCAGCCACCGAAATTTAGTAGAAATTGGCCTGCTAAGGGGTGGACATATCCTGCTTATGATTCCCAGTCTAGGGGTAGGTCTAGACGTGGTAGGGGCAGGGCTCAAGGTTCTTTTAGGCCTAGAACAGGAGTTCACCTGCTCAGACTTCTGGTGAGGGCAGGGGTCAGTCCTTCGTAAACAGACCCAATGACCTGTCTTTTCAGCTGCCAGTAGATTCTCGTCTGGCAGCTCCTTTGGGAGGAAGACTGTCTCTTTTCAAAGAAAATTGGGATTTAATTACTCAAGACAAATGGGTGTTGGATATCATTCACCACGGTTACAGATTTTATTTCCATACAATGCCCCCTTTCAAAGGCATGCCAGGCGTTCCTCCTCCACAAAGAAAGGAGGCTCACAAGCAAGTTTCTCAGTTACTCCACATGGGGCCATTCAGCCAGTCCCTGTATCAGAAAGGGGCCTAGGATTTTATTCTCGCCTGTTCCTAGTACCAAAGAAGGGGAACACGTGGAGACCAATTTTGGATTTATCTCTCCTCAACACTTTTCTGGACATTCCCAAGTTCAAGATGTTGACGTTACAACAGCTTTTACCTCTGCTGGGCAAAGATCACTGGATGGTAACTTTAGATCTCAAGGAAGCTTACCTTCATGTGCCTATAAGGCTAAGTTGCAGGAAGTATCTGCGGTTTCGAGCTGGAAATTCTCATTATCAGTTCTCTGCATTGCCCTTTGGCTTATCTACTGCGCCCAGAGTATTCACAAAGGTTCTGGCTCCAGTGATAGCTTACTTCAGGCTTCAAGGAATTCAAATCTATCCTTACTTGGACGACTGCCTGATTCTGGCTCAAGAAAAGGAAGACCTTCTACAGCTTCTGGAATATGTTATAGCAGTGCTAAGATGCCTAGGGTATTCTGTGACCGAAATAAAGTCCAGTCTAGTACCCTCTCAAGACATGTGCTTTCTGGGTGTGAGACTGAATACAGCAGCCCAGATGGCCTTTTTAACCCCGGACAAACAAGTCTGTCACTTTACTTCCATCAACTATCTCATCAGTCCGTGCTGACTGCAAGGACAGTCCTTCAAGCATTAGGGTTCATGGCATCTTGTATTCTGGTGCTTCCCAATGCCAAACTGCATATGAGGAAGCTACAATGGTATCTCAAAAATGTATGGACACAGCACTGCCAGGATTTGGACACTGCCATTCAAATAATACCTTGCCTTCAAAAAGAATTTTTGTGGTGGGCTCAGGAATGTCACCTAAACAAGGGACTCTCTGTGACCCGGCCAGAGGCGAGTCAGATTTTAACGACAGATGCCTCGGACATTGCTTGGGAGCTCATCTAAATGGAAAGTGGATACAAGACAAGTGGCCTGCCAGACTACAGCATCTACATATCAACATGAAGGAGATGTTAGCAGTCCAGTTTGCATTAATGGCTTTCAAGGAGTTACTTCTTCCAGGGCAGGTGTTGATTCTAACAGACAACACAACTGTCATGTGGTACATCAACAAGCAAGGGGAACACATTCTTATCCTCTATGCAGGCAAGCAATGATTTTATGGGAGACTGCTAAGCTTGCAACTAACTCTTCAGGCAAGGTTTCTGCCGGAGCACAGAACTCCTTAGCAGATGTGTTAAGCAGACAAATCATGGATCCCACAGTGGAAACTGGATCTTCATGTATTTCAAAATTGACAGTGTCATGGGGAACTCCAGACATAGATCTGTTCGCTTCTCCACTAAACCACCAGCTGCCACAGTATTGCACAAAGGGGTTTCATCACACAGCTTGGAAAGTGGATGCTCTGTCTTTCAGTTGGAAAAACCTTCATGTGTATGCCTTTCCTCCTCTGCCTCTTCTTCCAAAGGTACTATTAAAGGTCAGACAAGACAGGCCAAGGATGATTTTGATAGCTCCAGATTGGCCTCGGCAACACTGGTACCCACTACGGAGTCTGGTAAGGAAGCCTCCATGGCCTTTACCTCTGATTCCTCATCTGTTATCTCAGAAGGATGGTCATCTGCTCAATGTCAAGCTTAACTCTCTTCATCTAACAGTCTGGCATATTCTGTGTTGAAACACAGCAGGTCTCAACTTCCTCAACAAGTTTTAAATGTGATTATGGAAGCTAGAAGACCTAGTACAAGGAAAGTGTACGCAGAAAAATGGAAGAGATTTTTATTTTGGAGTACAGCAAAGAATTTGCAGGTTTCTGAGCCTAATTTGAGTGTGGCTCTTCAATATCTCACTGAGTTATTGGACAAAGGTTTGTCCTTCTCTTCCATTAAGATTCATGCTGCAGCAATTTCAGCTCACTATGATTGTGACCCACCATTGTTTTCGCATCCTTTGTTCAAGCAGTTTCTTAGAGGGCAAAGAATATAAGACCCCCACGTAGAGCTCCTACTCCTGCTTGGGATCTCAATTTTGTGTTGGAAAAACTTACTCTACAACCTTTTGAGCCTGCGGCTACTGCTGAATTGAAATACTTGTCATGGAAGACTGCTTTTCTGTTGGCTATTACTTCTGCAAGAAGGGTGTCTGAGTTGCAGGCCCTTATGGCAGTAGAGCCATTTTGATTTTCCATAAGGATAGGGTATCATTACGCACTAATCCTTCCTTTATGCCTAAGGTGGTTTCTAGTGTGGCTTTAAACCAAACTATTCATTTGCCTACTTTTATGCAGACCCCAAAATAAAGGGGAAAAGATTTTGCACACTTTAGATGTACACAGGCAATTGCGTTATTATTTAAGCAGGACTAAGGATTTCAGGCAGTCTCAGCAGTTGTTTGTTTCTTTTGCTTTGAGTTCACAGGGCAAGCCTGTGTCAAAACAAACTATTTCTAGGTGGATTGGCTTTGCATTGCATTTTGTTATTCCCATCATGGCAAGGAGATTCCAGCTGGGATTAGGCCTCATTCCACTAGGGCTACTGCCACTTCAACAGCATTTCTAAGGGGTGGCAACTAAGGATATTTTGGAAGCAGCTACTTGGAGTTCAGTGCATACTTTCTCTAAGCATTATCACCTTCCTATCTACTCTAAGTCTAGGGCTGGTTTTGCCACAGCTGTTTTGCAAGGCATGTTGTCAGCTCCTGCTTCTTTATGATTTGCCAGCCTCCCTTACCTCTGCTTTGGGATTCTACCCAATAGTAGGACTGCAGCAATGGGGAAGAACATAGTACAGTTTTGTACCTACCATAAATGTAGATGTTCGAGGATCCCCATTGCTGCAGTCCAATTTACCCTCCCTCCTTCCCCTCTGTGTTTAGGGGTGGTTGTGTAGGTGAGGTTACATGCTTATATTTTTGTATATATTGTACATATTTTTGGTGCAGGTATTTTGGGCCTTGTCTTTTTAGGGTCTTCTGACATCTGGGGCAAGAAAAGACTGAGGATATGACGTCGGTCATGCGCATTAGTACCCTGACGTACTGACGTCAGTCTAATGCGCCCTGACCGACGTCAGCCTTATACTCTGGTATTCGGGCCGACTGGACGCGTCCTATACCCAATCGTAAGGACTGCAGCAATGGGGATCCTCTAACATCTACATTTATGGTAGGTACAAAACTGTACTTTTTCCTCACGCCAGAGAAACATTCTTTTGACAACCTACTTCAAACAAGTGGCCCCAAAAACCCTGCTGTCTGCAAGGCTTTGGGTTCATGGCCTCTTGCATTCTTCTAATTCCATATGCAGACTGCATATGAGGAAACTGCAGTGGTATCTCAAAAGCCTATGGTGTTAACATTCACAGGATCTAGAAGCAATGATAGTGTTTCACTGTTGCAGTCCTTAAACTTGGGTTATCCTGCTGGCAGGCGACCCGAGTTCCAAAGTCTTGGTCTGGCGTCTGTTGCTGTCGCCTCTTCCCTGACATCAGTGCGTCAGGGGTAAGTTGCAACAGACGCCATTTTCTCCAGTCTTTCTTGCCACGCAGTGCCCGAAGCAAATGCAGTTCGCAAGTGCCAGTCGGCTGACTCCTGAGATTTTCAAAGTTGAATTTCAGAACCAGTCTTCAATAAAGCTAAGTACCCCATTGGGGAAACCTTTTTTTTTTCTTGCTCCAGACCAATGTCAGCAAAAGTTAATTGTATTTCTTGTGGGAAGCAAATACCTCTTAAGGACTTTCACGCTTACTGCATTCTTTGCCTAGGCCCTGATCACGACGTTGCTAGTTGTTGGTTTTGTGCTAGGTTCAATAAACGCAGTAATCAGAAGTAGTTGACTTCATTTGTTGGGTATCCGATCTGAATCGGCAACTTTATTCAGCTAAGATCCTAGCTCCAAGCTCCTCCCCCTGCCATCCTTCTCTGTCCTCCAGATCTCGTTTGCTGTGGCTTATTCAAGCACCTAGAACGAGTTCCAGGTGTAGGGTTTCGCGACTTTTTGAAGAAAATTACCTATTCACCTATTTTCAGTTTTAATTAAGCGAGTGAGTGTTCCCTTTTTGTAGTTAATCTAGTTCTGTTGGTAAAATTTATATATTTTTAGTTAGTCTAGTCTTCCCTCTTCCCCAGTGTGTAAAGGTGTTTGGGTTGAGCCTATTTTATTACTATGGCCAAGGCCCCTAAAACCTTCTGTTCTAAATGCACCAAGTGTAGCCATAAGCTATCCCTGGTGGATGGCCACACTCTGTGTGTTTATCTGCCTTGGGGATGACCATCTTTCTTCGGGCTGCACAATTTGTGCAGCCTTCAATCCCAGGGCTTTGAGGGATAGGAGGTCGAAGTTTATTCTGGTGGGGCTTCGTCCTCTTCTCCCTCTGTGGCACTGGCTGCTACCGCAGCGGTCCCACCTTCTGTCCCTGCTCCCCTGGCTGGGACTCACCCTCCCACTGTGACTCAGGAGGAGAGGGAATCTAGGAGGGAGAAAGCACCACAAGCGGCAGGCCGAAGCTTCCTCTTCGGCTCTGCCAGTGAAGCGGCTAGTCTCTTAGGGCCTCCGGGCCTTCTTCCCGGCTCCAGTCACCCCGCTTTTCCCCGGGGCCAGTGGAGGAGACTGTCGGCATCACTCCAGACCTGCCTCGGTGGCCTCGTCTAGATCAACATGAAGTTTGTCAGATGCAGATAGGGACCGGATGATGCGTAGGTTTCTCCAGGCCCAACTGCAGATGCGAGTGCTCCTGCCTCCCCCTCCGGGTCCCTGACAGAGGACACAGACTTAGAGGAAGGGGAAGGTTCCCCAAAGTCGCCCCCGAGGAAGTCTCCGGAGACTACATGGAAATGCTTCATTTGAGAGGGGGGTGGTCAGCCCAAAAGCCTTCCTCCGATGAGTCTGTTTCTGGAGGAGTTTTGACGCAGGCCCCTCTACCTCTTGAGTGTGTCCTCCCGCCGATCCCCTGGTAGATCTGATCACTACCAGGGCATGGAAAGGACTGGACACTGTGGAGCCCATACCAGTCCACCCACAGGACGGTTTGGAGCAAGGGTGCTCCAGTAGATGCCATGTTGGTGGCGGCTGCCACCAAGAAGGAACTGGCCCAGGAGAGTTCCTCGGCCCACCCTCCCGACAAGAAGTCTCAGACGATGGACCGCTTAGAGAAGCGGATGTTTGCTGCAGCCACCTTCTCTGTAAGGTCGCTGAACTACGTGCCATATGTGATGCCACTCCAGTGGGATCTAATCAAAATACGCAGGGTCGCCCCCAGAATCCGGCCGAGGATAAGGAATTAAAGTCCATTTCGAACACTTCTATGCGACTCCTTTCCCATGCCACGGAAGGAGCCGGTAAAGCTAGTGGAGCAGGCATTGTCTTATGGTGGCATGCTTGGCTCCACCTCTGCGACTTTGCGGAACCCTTCAAGGCGTCCTTCGCAAATGCACGTTTTGACTGCTCTTCACGTTTGGCAAGACCATCTGACACTGGTCCAGAGAGAGACTGGAAGACGTCTGCCTTTGGGATCCGCTTCTCTGCTCCCCAGAGGCCCTTCTCCATGAACCAAAGGGGACAAAAGATGCTCCGGACTCCTTGTCCTTCAGAGGCAGAGGGGGACTGAAGAATTTCGGGTAGAGAACCCTTTCCGGATCGGCCCAATCAGCAACCCTGAGGGGTTACTCGACTGCTCTGCTCTGGAGGCAGTCGGGGGGGGGGGGTCTCAAGGCACCTAGCAGTTTGGGAGTCCATTACAACAGATTGCTGGGTGCTTCGAATCATATCCAGAGGTTACACTATCCCATTTCTGAGTCTCTCTCTCAGACCCCAGAGTCTCCCCGATGTCCCACCCACTGAAAGGGAGGCAGCAGCTGCTGGAAAAGAGCAATCCAGCCTGTCCCCCAAGATCAGTCAGGATCAGTCTTCTACTCCAGGTTCTTTTTGCTGCCAAAGACGACTGAGGACTTGAGAACAATCCTCAACTTGTTCACTCTGAACCTGTCGGTTGCCAAAGAAAAGTTCTGGATGGTCACCATTCAATCCATTCTCCCACTGCTACAGGAGAACGACTGGATGTGCTCTATAGACCTCAAGGATGCATATTACCGCATTTTGATGGACAGACTATCCAGAAGGTTTCTCTGCTTCCGGCTGGGAGCCAGTCACTGTCTGTTCAGGATCCTTCCCCTTGGTCTCACCACAGCCTCCAGGGTGTTCACCAAAGTGATTGCAGTTGTAGCGGCCCATCTGAGGCTTCAGGGAATACATCTGAGGCTTCAGGGAATACAGGTCTTTCCGTACCTAAACGACTGGCTCCTGACCGCCCCCACCAGGCATCTACTCTGTTCAGCCAGGAATTACTTCCTTCACTTGGCCTCTCATCTGGGAATTTCAATCAATCTCAAGAAATCCTTCCTTCAACCAACTCGGACCTTAGATTTCATAGGGGCCAGGCTAGATATAAACCTGTTGCGGGCCTTCCTAACTCCGGACAGGCTTCGAACTTTGACATTCCACGTGATGGCCCTCTTACAATCCCCGGCTCCCCCAGCAGAATTGGCCCGGAGGCAGCTAGGTTCCATGGTGGCTGCCATCAATCTGTCACCACAAGCTCGTCTAAACATGAGGGTCCTGCAGTGGACCTTGCAGGTCCAATGGTCCATTTTGCAACATCCGGTAATTACAGCTATCCCACAAGGTTTGCAGGAGTCCCTACTCTGGTGGATCCAATCCTTGGATCTCCCGGAAGGGCACCCCTTTTCTATGACCCCACCTCAAGCCGCGGTGACCATAGATGCTTCTCGCCTCAGGTGGGGGGGGGGCACTGCATGGGCAGAACCATCCAAGGCTCGTGGACACAGACTTTGTTGCACATCAGTGTCCTAGAGATGAGGCCGGGGCTTTTAGCATTGCAAGCACTCCAGGCCCTTCCCTTGAGGACAGTTGTTTCAATCAGACATGTCAGTAGTCTGGTACATCAATAAACTGGGAACCAGATCCTATCCGCTGTCGAGAGGCCATGAGAGTTTGGGAATGGGTGATCGCCACCAACCGCTTTCTCATAGCAACGCACATTCCGGGTCGGTTCAGCATTTTGGCAGACAAGCTAGAGTCGAACCTTCACCTTATGAGTGGTCTCTGAACCAGAGAGTAGCGAAGCAGATCTTCAAGTGGGGTCAACCTTGCTGCAATCTTTTTGCGTCACCTTCGAACGCATAGTGCAGCGAGTACTTCACTCTACTTCCCCCACCAGGGGAATCCCCCAGAGATGATCTAGTCCATGTTTGGCCATCTGGTCTACTTTATGCTTGGCCACCTCTCCCCCCTCATGGTAAAATTCTTGCAGAAAGCTCGTCGGTTGGGGAGCAGAGTGATCCTCATAGCCCCACTCTGGCCTCGTCAAACGTGGTTCCCTTGTCTGTGGTCTCATCTGGTTAATCCTCCATGGATTTTGGATCCCGCTTCAGATCTGATTTCTCACCCCCTGGAGTTGACAACTCCAAACCTGGACAATCTCAGGCTCACAGCTTGGTTGATCCAGTTCCAATCATAGCTAGGACTCCTGGTATCTCCTCCTCCGTTAAAGCTGTTTTAGTAGCTGCTCATAAACCTACCTGAAAGGTCTATAAGAGCAGATGGAAACGTTTTTTCGATCTGAGCGGAACATAGATATATGGATCCCTTTACAGGCCCGATACCAGCTATATTAGTGATGGTCGTGTTTCACTGTTGCAGGCAGTCGTGACTGTAGGGTTCTCCCCTGCCGGCAGGCAGCCCTCTGTCGGCTCTGGGTCCGGCGTCTGCTGGTCAACCATGCTCCCTGATGTCAGAGCGCCAGGAGTATAAAGCTGACAGCCGACGCCATCTTCTCCAGTCTTTCTTGCCGTGCGGTGATGGCAGTTTGCAAGTGCCGGTCGGTTGACTCCTGACTAATTTTTCTATATACTTCGGTCCGAAGACTTTCTTCTCCACTCAAAGCTAAGTACCCCGTTGGGGAAACTTTTTTTTTTTTCTTGCTCCACTCCGATGTCAGAAAAAGTTAATTGCATTTCGTGTGGGGAAGCAAATGCCTCATTAGGATTTTCATTCTTACTGTATTCCTTGCTTAGGCCCTGACCACGACGTAGCTAGTTGTCAGTTTTGTGCTAGATTCAATCAACGTACAATTAAGCGAAGATACGATTTTGCTTTTCATTACTTCGGTAGGCGCTTTAACTACAAAATGTAGTCTGATACGGTTCTGGCTACCGGAGTTCACAAACGTTGCAAGGATAAAGACAGGCCTCCGAAGTCCAAATCTGATAGCGCACAAGCGGAGCCAGCTTTAGGTTCGGCCGTAGTCAGTGAGGCGCTTTTGCAGCCCCTGTAGTCGGCCATTTCAGAACAGACAGCCGAAACGCACTCTCATGAGGAGCCAACCAGGCCTTTAAATATTTCTGTTGCAGGACCTTCGGACAATGCTCCTTCGGATGGGTCCGGAGCCGCTGTGCAGGTACCGGCTTCCGAAGGTTTTCAGGCCTACTCAGCTTCTAGTAAAGGCAAAGACTCCTAAATCAGACTTCAACAGAGGCCTCTTCTGAACCGGCTCCCAAGTCACAGAAACAGTTACTCAAGATGGAGGATTTACTTACTATGATTAGGGGTTCACATCCACCTCCAGACAAAAGGCCAAGGCAGGATGTTTATTATGATTCCTCTGATCAGGCTTCTATTTCCTCTGTTTCTTCTGATCAGGAATATTCTTTCCCTCCTTATGAGGATTCTGATGCTCAAGAATCCATTCCTTCAGCCTCTCCTCCTGAGGATTTCTCTTTTGGGGTAACTTTGCATGAAATGAGGGAACATTTCCACTGGGAGGGACAGGAGTATTCGGAATCCAAGAAAAGACTGAGGGATTTTCATCTTCCCCAACATTAGACCCCTGGCTATTCCTCCTGTTTTGGATATTGTGGATGATGCCTTTTCGGAGGCTAACTTAACCCCTGACTCTCTTCCTCCTGCTCCTGTTAAGCCTGATAGATATTACAGGGTTCCTGATTCCCATCAGTTTTTATACAAGAACCCTACTGCTGACCCTGAAACCATTTCTCAGGGTCCTAAGGGAGTTAAGGCCGCTTCTGCCAAAAAATCCCATTCCTACTGAGAAGGATTCTCTATCCTTAGAAAGATGGGGCAAAAAGCTGTACACTTCTGCTACTTTGTCCATTTGGGCTTTAAACTGTCAGTTTCATATGCTTAAATACCAGCAATTTCTCTGGTCTGTCTTGAAACAAAAATTTACTTCCATTTCTGCCTGTGCAGATAAGGAATTACATGACTTATTGCATGCCACTGAACAGGTTGGGAAGCATGGTTTACACTGTGGATTTGATGCCTTGGAGGCTTCTTGTAGGGCTGTGGCCTCTGGCACAGTCATGAAGACATGCATGGCTAAAGGAACAAAATTTTCCTGAACAAGTAAAGGCTAAATTATTGGATGCTCCTGTTCAGCATGTTTGTTTGGATCTAAAGCTGAAGAGGTGATTAAAAAGATGGAGGATAAGGTGAAATCCATGCAAACAGTTAAAGATTTCTTACAAGTACAGCCACCTAGATTTAGCAGGAATTGGCCTTCAAAGAATTGGTCCTTTCCCTCTTCAGACAGGCCTCAGAGGGGTACATATAGACGCGCCAGAGGGAGGCTCCAAAGACAAGCTGCTCATAGACCAAGACAGTGGACTGCTTCCACCCCTAGGGGAGGAGAGGACAGGTCACAATCTCAAAGGAAACAAACTCAATGACTCTCTCTGTTCGGCTACAGGAACGTCTTGCCTGGTAGCCCCTCTCGGAGGAAAACTCATCAAAATTGGACTCAAATAACCCAAGACAAATGGATTTTGGATGTGATTTTAAGAGGTTACAAATTCCATTTTCATACCTTGCCAAGGCCAAGCGGATGGCCAGACCTTCCAAAACATCAGTGGACTGGGGCCTTAAACCAGGTGGAATCTTTTAGCTATGAATGCCATATAACCGATTCCTCTTTCAGAGATGGGAAAAGGTTTTTACTCGAGGCTCTCTCTAGTCCCAAGGAAGCAAAACTCATGGAGACCCATTCTGGATCTGTCTGTCTTGAACACCTTTCTAGAGATTCCAAAATTCAAGATGCTTACTCTACAGCAGCTACTTCCAATGCTGTCCAAAGATGCATGGATGGTAACTTTGTATTTAAAGGAGGCATATTTACACATTCCCATCAGGCAGAAAATACCTCTGGTTCAAGGCTGGATCGAGGCACTTTCGATTCTCTGCGCTGCCCTTTGGATTGTCTGCTGCGCCCAGGGTCTTCACCAAATGCCTGGCTCCAGTAGTAGCTTACTGCAGACTCGAAGGGAATTCAAATTTACCCTTATCTGGACGATTGTCTAATTCAGGCGGACAGCAAGGATGTCTTACTCCAGCATCTAGAATTTGTACAGAACCTCCTCAAGTTCCTGGGATTCTCTGTAAACAGTCAAATTTGACACCATCACAACAGATAACTTTTCTGGGTGCACTTCTAAACACTACAACCCAGATGGCATTTCTGACATCCGAAAAACAATTACAGCTGGCTTCAACTTTCAAAACCTTGGCAACTCTAACTCAACTATCTTCAAGGAAATTCCTGCAGACTTTGGGTTACATGGCCTCCTGCATCCTTCTCGTACCATATTCAAGACTACACATGAGGAAAATACAGTGGTACCTAAAGTGTATGGCCTCAGCATTGCCACAGTTTAGACATACTGATCTCCGTCCTTCCTTGCCTTCAAAAATAATTTATTTGGTGGTCCAGGGCTTGTGCACTAAAAGGGAAACCCTTTCGTCTGCCTCCTGTCACTCAGATTCTAACCACGGACGCCTCGGATTATGCTTGGGGAAGCCCATTTTCAGGGCAATTGTCTGCAGGACCTTTGGACAAAGGATCAGAAGCACCTGCATATCAACTTAAAGGAAATGTTAGCCGTTCAGAAAGCTTTATTGGCCTTCAGGAATCTTTTACAACCAGGACAACTAATACGGACAGACAACACCACAGTTATGTGGTACATAAGTAAGCAAGGGGGATCTCATTCCTACCCCTTATGCAGACTAGCCATGGATCTATGGAACACAGCTCTAGCTTGCAATCTGGATCTTCAAGCTTTAGTTTCTACCAGGGAAACAAAACCTCCTGGCAGACGGTCTGAGCAGAAACCTTTCAGATCCACACGAGTGGATGCTGGACACCAAAATATTCAGGATAACAGCAGTCTGGGGATGTCCTCACATAGACCTCTTTGCATCCCATCTCAATCAACTACAGAATTTTTGCACCAGGACTTTCCACAGAGAAGCTTGGAAAGTGGATGCCCTGTCATTCAGTTGGAGGAACCTCTCGGGATATGCCTTTCCGCCACTTCCTCTTCCACGGGTTTTATTGAAGATAAAACAGGACAAGCCCAAGATGATCTTGCTGGCTCCAAATTGGCCTTGGCAGTTTTGGTATCAAACTGTTAAAAAAACACCTATGTCTGGAGCCCCCTTGGGTTTTACCTCTGTCTCCGAACCTTCTGTCCCAGCATCAGGGTCAGGATCTACACATGTCAGAACTCTCAGCCTGGCGGCCTGGTTAATCCAGGGCCTTTGATTTCTTCTTTACTGCCCAAGCAGGTTATGGATGTCATTTTAGAAGCCAGACGTCCTAGCACTAGAAAATCTTATGCAGGAAAATGGAAAAGATTTTGTTCCTGGATGCAGGCTCAGGATTCTGATCCTCTTTTTTCCTAACATTAATTTTACTTTATTTGACAGATCTCTTACATAAAGGTCTCTCTTTCTTCCATTAAGATACATGCCTCTGCTATTTCTGCTCATTTATAATATGGACTCTGCTCATTATATCTGGACCCTCCCATCTTTTCCCACCAGCTCGAGACAGGTTCTCAGAGGAGCTAAGAACTTAAGACCTCCTAGATCTCCTCCCATTCGTGCTTGGTATCTCAACTATGTTTTGGAAAAACTAACCTTGCCTCCTTTTGAGCCTGCTGCCTCTTCTGACAGTTTTTATCTTGGAAGACAGCTATCCTGTTAGCCCTAACCTCTGTCAGGAGAGTTTCAGAGTTACAAGCTCTTATGGCTGTGGAACCTTATATTATTTTTCATCAAGACAGGGCATCTCTGAGGACAAATCCTACCTTCATGCCTAAGGTGGTTTCCAAAGTGGCTTTAAATCAAACTATCCACTTGCCAACATTTTTCCCCTCTCCTCAAAATAAAGGGGAAAGGATCTTGCATTCCTTGGATGTACACAGACCACTACGTTTTTACCTGAACAGAACCAAGGACATCAGAAAATCAGAACAATTGTTTCTTATGCTTAAAGTTCCCAAGGTAAAGCCATTTCAAAACAGACAATTTCTAAATGGATTGCTCATGGAATTAGATTTTGTTATTCTCACCATGGAAAGCAAATCCCAGGGAGTATACGGACTCGTTCCACCAGAGCTGCTGCCACTTCTGCGGCCTTCCTCAGGGGAGTTCCTACCAAGGACATTTTGGAAGCTGCAACTTGGAGTTCAGTGCATACTTTTTCTAAGCACTACAATCTGTCTTTCTACTCTAAGTCTAGGGCAGGCTTTGCCTCTGTAGTCTTGCAGGGCCTTTTAGCCGCCCCTTTCTCTTATGACCACCTCCCTTTCTTTCAGCTTTGGGATTCTACCCTGCAGTCATGACTGCAACAGTGAAACACTATGAACAGTTGTGTACATCTACCATAAATGTAGATGTTGGAGTGTCTTCACTGTTGCAGTCTGGGTTTCCCTCCCTCCTGTCCCCTCTTATTTTTACTTTTGTGTATTTCCTTTTTTCACCATTCTTCTGAGGTGTATTTGCAAAGGTTATGGGACCTTTTTTCATTTTCGGACTCCTGACATCTGGGGCAAGAAAAACTGGAAAAGATAGCATCTGCTGTCACCTTTATACTCCTGGCGCTCTGACGTCAGGGAGCATGGTTGAACAGCCGCTTAGCCCCAGACTTTGGGATTCTGGCCGACCGAGGGCTGCCTGCCAGCAGGGGAGAACCCTACAGTCATGACTGCAACAGTGAAGACACTCTAACATCTACATTTATGGTAGGTGTACGCAACTGTACTTTGTCGCACTTATTTGATAAAGGTGCCAGCTCCTCCAGTTAATTTCACACTTTCATGGGAAATGATCTCTGTTCATTAGCTTCTTCCAAGCTCTGCAAAACTTTTGCAAAAGGTACTTTCCTGTTAAGGATTCCTGTTAAGGATGCATTTCCTCCGTGGGATTTAACCCTTGTTCTTCAGGCTCTTACTGGCCCCCCTTTGAGCCTGCAGCTTCGGTGGATCTTAAATACATATCTTGGAAAACAGCCTTTCTCATTGCCATCACTTCGGCTAGAAGTATTTCAGAGCTTCAAGCCCTTTGCGCCAAACCTCCATATCTGGTCTTCCATAAAGCTAGATCTGAAGTAGGAACTTCATTTTTCGGCATCCTTTGGGATACGGATCCGATCTCGGATCTGAGCCGGCAACTTTTACCACAGCATAGATCCAAGCTCCTAGCTCCTCCCTTTACCCATAATCCCCTGCCAACCCTAACTGACCTCAGATCTGGTTTGCTGCGCTTTAAGCCAACAAGCTGGATTTTGAGCTCCTGGGAATTCAGACGTTTATTGAGAAAAATCTTAGAATTTTTGTACTTTCTTGTGTGATTGTGTGAGTTTGTTTAGGTTCCCTCTTAAATATCTATTTTTTGTTGTAAATTTTTCCTCCCTACCCTCGCTGGTCCGTAGTGTGTGTTTGTGGTGTGTTAGGGGCCTAGTGAGTTTTCTGTTCATGTCGGGGGCCCCTAAAGCCATCTTTTCAAAATGTACGGAGTGTGGCCATAAGCTCTCACCGGTGGATGGCCACACCCGGTGCGTTAGGTGCCTTTGGGTGAAAACCTTTCCTCAGGATGCACTATTTGTGCAGTGTTCAACCCCAGGGCACTTAAGGACTGGAGATTGAAGCTGATTCTGGCGGGCCTTTTGCCCCCAGACTCTGCTCCGACCTCCGGTGGCAGCTACCCAGTCCTTGGTAGTAGCCACCCCGGCCTCCCTTCCTCCGGTCGGGGCTCAACCTCCCGTTTTGGCTCCGGAGGAGAGGGAGGCCAGAAAAACCAAAAGGAACGAGAAGCACCATAAGCGGCGGGCCGAGGACTCCTCCTTGGCCCCGCCCACCAAGCGGGCTTCTCCATCCAGGGTTTCTGGATCGCCTCCGGTCCCCGTCGAGGTCATCGAGGCGTCACTAGGTCTGCCTCTGTGGCCTCATCTGTCTACATTTAGTATCACGAGATGCAGACATGGACGGATGATGAGGTTCATCCAGGCCCAGCTGCAGATGGGAGTGTTTCTGCCCGGAAGCTTGACCCAATTTTCTGCCTTCGCCTCCTTCTCCGTCCCGCTTCCCGGTTGGAGCACTCTGAGCCGTGTTTGATCGGGTGGTGTCTGAGCCAACAGTACTAGTTACTTCGGCTCTGACTGGTCCCTCGAGTTTGTCGGATCTGACCTTCTCGGAGCCATGGGCAGAGCTTCGGATCCGAGGGACTTTGTGTGACTTTGGCTCCGTCCCAGTCTAGAGCACACGGGTCCGTCGGATTAGAGGGTCTCGGCCCCGGATCCGGTCCCCGCTTTAGATCAGAGTGGGAGCAGACTCTCTGAGCCTATTGAGTAGCTCCCCCTCGACTTTTGCGGTGGTGGAGAGGGCACTGTTGAGTTATCCGGACCCCCGGTCCTGGCTTCTCCTCCTCCTGCACTCCTCTCAGCTGATCCGGCTCCCATCACCCGGCCCTTCAGGACAGCCTGCTTCAACGTCTCTGGGTCCCTGCGGGCGTGATATTGCTGGTGAGTCTTCCTCGGACAGCCCCCAAAGAGGTCCCTCAAAGCCAAGTAGAGTCCCTTACAAAGATAACGGACTTAGATGAAGGGAAGGCTCCCAGGTCACCCCCGAGGATGTCTCCTTTGTAGACATCATGGAGATGCTCAGGATTGGGGGTCTGTAAGGTTTCCTCAGATGAGTCCAGTATTCTTAGAGGCGTCAAGCAGTGCCATCTACCTCTTGGGTGTCCCCTCCTCGTGGACCTGATTTCCACCAGGGCTTGGAAGGAGCAGGACACTGTGGAGCCAATCCCCAAGCGCCGGATAGGATCCAGAGTCCCTTGCTGAGAACCCACTGGAGCAGAGGTCCACCTGTGGCTCTGCCATGTTGGTGGCGGTGGCCACCAAGAGAGAGCTGGCTCAGGAGAGCTCTGCGGTCCACCCGCAAAGTAAGGACTCTCGGCGATGGACCGCCTGGGAAGCGGGTCATTAGTTCAGCAACTTTCTCCATGAGAGCGCTGAACTATATGGAACGCGTCATCCGGATGCAGCGGGATTTAATAAAAGAATACGCTGCATCCCCCCAGAGTCCATGTCAGAAGGAGACTAGCATCTGTACTCCTCCTGAATGTCTACTCTACGTTCAGTTTCTAACACCTTTATGCGGCTCTTGTCACACGCCAATGAAGGAGCCGCTAGAGCCAGCAGAGCCGGCCTGGTAATCGGGCGTCAGGCCTGGCTCCGACACTGACTTCTCGGAAACCTTTAAGGCGTCATTCGCGAATGCCCCCTTTGATAGTTCTGCACTTTTTGGCAAAACCGACACTTTAGTCCAGAGCGAGAAAGACTGGAAGACGTCTGCCGTCTAGAGTCCGCTTATCTGCTCAGAGGTCCTTTTCTAAGAACCAAAAGGGTCAGAAGAAGATGTGGTTCCAAAAATCACATCAGTCCCAGTCTGCTTCGGACAACCAGTCCTCTCGTGGCAGAGGATGACTGGGAGGATGCCGCCCAAGAGGCAGAGGGGGTCCCAGAAACTTTGGGTTCAGAGAACCCTTCTCTGAGAGGCCCACGCAGAACCCCTGAGGGGTTGCCTGGCTGCTCCACTCTGGAGGCAGTCTGGGGGGGTGTTTTTTGAAGCACCTAGCAATGTGGGAGTCCATAGCAGATAGCTGGGTGCTTTGCATCCTATCCAGAGGTTACCAAATTCCCTTTATTGTAACCCCCAAAATCAGAAGCCTCCCAGACGTACCACCCAGTCAGAGGGAGGCAGCTGCTACAGAAATTCAGCAGCTTTTACTTGAGCCATCCAACCCATCCCCCCAGATCAGTCCAGATCGGGGTTTTACTCCAGGTTCTTTCTGGTGCCAAAAAAGACGGAAGACTTGAGACTCTTTCTCTCTCTCTCTCTTTCTTTCTCTCTGTCTGTCTCTGTGTCTGTCTCTGTGTCTCTCTCTCTCTCTCTCTCTGTCTCTCTCTCTCTCTGTCTCTCTCTGTCTCTCTCTCCTCTCTCCTCTCTCTGTCTCTCTGTCTCTTTCCTTCTCTGTCTCTCTCTCTCTCTGGTTCCCTTCTCTCTCTCTCTTGTCTCTCTCTCTCTTCTAGGTTCCCTCCTTTCTCTCTCTCATCTCTCTCTGCTCCTCTCTCTCTCTCTCTCTCTCTGTCTCTCTCTCTCTCTGGTTCTCCTCTCTCTCTCTCTCCTCTTTCTCTCTCTCTCTCCTGCTCCTCTCTCTCTCTCTCCTCTCTCTGCCCTCTCTCTCTCATGCTCCCTCTCTCTCTCTGCTCCTCTCTCTCTGCTCTCTCTCTCTCTCTTGCTCCTCTCTGTCACTCGCTCTCACTCTCTCTCTCTCTCTCTGTCTCTGTCTCTCTCTCTCTCTCTCCTTCTCTCGCTGTCTCTCTCTCCCTTTCTGTCTCTCCTCTCTCCTTTTTGTTCTCTCCGTCTCTCTCTCTCTGTCCTCTGTCCTCTCTATCTCAGTCTCTCTCTCTCCTGGTTCCCTCGCTCTCTGTCTCTTAAGTCTCTCCTCTTGACTCTTCTGTCTCTCTGATTATGTCCGTTCTCTGTCTCTCTCTCTCTGTGTCTCGTCCTCTCTCTGTCTCTCTGTCTGTCTCTCTGGCTCCTCTCTCTCTGTCTCTGTTTCTGTCTGTCTCTCTCTGTCTCCTCTCTCTCTGTCTCCTGTCTCTGGGTGTATCTGCTCTCTCCTCTCTGTCTTCTCTCTCTCTCTCTCTGTGCTCCTATGTCTCTCCGTCTGTGCTCCGTCTCTCTCTCTCTGTCATCTCTCTCCGTCTCTCTATGTGCCCTCTCCTCCCCGGTGCTCTCTCTGTCTGATCTCCTGTCTCTCTCCGTCTCTCTCTCCTAGTTCTCTCTCTCTCTCTCTCTGTCTCTCTCTCTCTCTGTCTGTCTCTCTCTCTCTCTCTGTCTCTCTCTCTCTCTGTCTCTCTCTCTCTCTCTCTCTCTCTCTCTCTCTGTCTCTGTTCCTCTGTCTCTCTCTCTCTCTCTCTCTGTCTCTCTCTCTCTCTCTCTGTCTCTCCTCTCTCTCTCTCTGTCTCCTCTCTCTCTCTCTGTCTCTCTCTCTCTCTCTCTCTCTGTCTCCTCTCTCTCTCTCTGTCTCCTCTCTCTCTCTCTCTCTCCTCTCTCTCTCTCCTCTCTCTCTTCTTGTCTGTCTCTCTCTCTCTCTCTGTGGCTCCTCTCTGTCTCTCTCTCTCTCTGCCCTCTCTGTCCCCCGGGGGCTCTGTTTCGGGGGTCCTTTCGTTCCCCTTCTCGTCTCCCTCCCCCCTGTTCCCGTCTTCCTCCCCCCTGGGGGTTTTTCGGGCTTTCCTGGCCTGGCTCTCGCCCCCGGCTCTTCCCTTTCCTTTCTTCCTCCTTGCTCCCAAGGGAATTCAATTACCAAAACTTTTCCCCCCCAATTAGAATGGGGTTGGATTCCGGGAAAACCTAATTCCCAAACCTAGTTGCAGAAGGCCAATTCTTCCCGCTCCCCTGAGATTATCCCAGGGGCAGGGCCCCCTTTCCTCTCCCCCCAGCCCCCAAAAAGGGGTACCAAGTCCTTGGCCCCCTTCAACGCCCACCTTTGAGGGGTTTGGGAAATTTTTGGTGGCTCCCCAAGCCCCAACCCAAGCCCCCTCGCCCGGCCCGGGTCCTCTGCCTTTCACAAACCAGGGAATACAAACCCCTTTTCAAGCCTAAAATGAGGGTTTTAAGGGCCCCAGATTGGGAAATTCAAAGAAAATGCTTGCTTTCCAAAAACCCTTTTCTTTCAGGCCTGAGGTTGCAGTCAGGCCTTCCATTCTCTTGGGGCCCAAAAAACCCGCAAAGTTTCCCGGTCATCCAAAACCCCGGCTTTTCCCTTTTAAGGGCCATGAGGGGGAAGGGTCCAAATTGCAGGGCCTTTTCATTCACCATTTGGCACTTCAGAGCCAAAAAATTTTCCCCGGGGCCCCGTCTTTTTGCCTCCCAAAAAACCCAAAAGCCTTCTTTTCCAATTCAAGGGGGGGGAACTTCTGCATGTTTGGGGCCCAGACCCCTTGCCCCTATCAAAATCCCCAAAAAAGATGGGGAGTGCCCCTTTTCCCCCTTTCCTCACAAAAAAATTCCATTGGACCCCAATTTTCATCCCAATGTTTTTGGTATTACCCAAAACCCTCTTTCCTCCCCCCTTTTATTTCTTTTGCTCCATTTTCCCCTCCGATTGGACAATTTCCCCCCAACAAACCACCAGTGACAAAAACCCCACCAGGTCTACTGGCAATGGAAATGTTACCCAACACCTTTTTGGGCCCTTTTACGCCTCATTCTTTTGGGGTTTTACAAACTAGTGCAACAATACCTGGCACCTTTAATCAATGAGGGCTGAATCAGGTTGAGCTGTTTTAAAGCTTTCCTCGGGTCTTTCCTTCTCAACCTCCTCAGGAGGTAGTACCCCATGGGATTTGTCTGTGGTTCTGCAAGCCTTGACTAGCCCCCCTTTCGAGCCAGGGCCCCGGTTGATCTTAAATATCTCTTGGCCGCAATTAGTTGTCTTTTTTTCAACTAACGCAATTAAAGAGTTTTGCTCTTTTAGGCGCCTCTCTGATACGTTCTGGCTACCGGAGGTTCACAAACGCTGTAAGGATAAAGACAGGCCTCCAAGTCCAAATCTGATAGGCGCACCATGCGGAGCCAGCTTTAGGTTCGCCGTAGTCAGTGAGGCGCTTTTGCAGCCCCTGTAGTCGCCATTTCAGAACAGACAGTCGAACGCACTCTCATGAGGAGCCAACCAGGCCTTTAAATATTTCTGTTGCAGGACCTTCGACAATGCTCCTTCGGATGGGTCCGAGCCGCTGTGCAGGTACCGCTTCCCAAGGGGTTTTCAGGCCTACTCAGCTTCTAGTAAAGGCAAAGACTCCTAAATCAGACTTCAACAGAGGCCTCTTCTGAACCGCTCCCAAGTCACAGAAACAGTTACTCAAGATGGAGGGATTTACTTACTATGATTAGGGGTTCACATCCACCTCCAGACAAAAGGCCAAGGCAGGATGTTTATTATGATTCCTCTGATCAGGCTTCTATTTCCTCTGTTTCTTCTGATCAGGAATATTCTTTCCCTCCTTATGAGGATTCTGATGCTCAAGAATCCATTCCTTCAGCCTCTCCTCCTGAGGATTTCTCTTGGGGTAACTTTGCATGAAATGAGGAACATTTCCACTGGGAGGACAGGAGTATTCGAATCCAAGAAAAGACTGAGGGATTTTCATCTTCCCCAACATTAGACCCCTGGCTATTCCTCCTGTTTTGGATATTGTGGATGATGCCTTTTCGGAGGCTAACTTAACCCCTGACTCTCTTCCTCCTGCTCCTGTTAAGCCTGATAGATATTACAGGGTTCCTGATTCCCATCAGTTTTTATACAAGAACCCTACTGCTGACCCTGAAACCATTTCTCAGGGTCCTAAGGGAGTTAAGGCCGCTTCTGCCAAAAAATCCCATTCCTACTGAGAAGGATTCTCTATCCTTAGAAGATGGGGCAAAAAGCTGTACACTTCTGCTACTTTGTCCATTTGGGCTTTAAACTGTCAGTTTCATATGCTTAAATACCAGCAATTTCTCTGGTCTGTCTTGAAACAAAAATTTACTTCCATTTCTGCCTGTGCAGATAAGGAATTACATGACTTATTGCATGCCACTGAACAGGTTGGGAAGCATGGTTTACACTGTGGATTTGATGCCTTGGAGGCTTCTTGTAGGGCTGTGGCCTCTGGCACAGTCATGAAGACATGCATGGCTAAAGGAACAAAATTTTCCTGAACAAGTAAAGGCTAAATTATTGGATGCTCCTGTTCAGCATGTTTGTTTGGATCTAAAGCTGAAGAGGTGATTAAAAAGATGGAGGATAAGGCGAAATCCATGCAAACAGTACAGCCACCTAGATTTAGCAGGAATTGGCCTTCAAAGAATTGGTCCTTTCCCTCTTCAGACAGGCCTCAGAGGGGTACATATAGACGCGCCAGAGGGAGGCCCCAAACACAAGCTGCTCATAGACCAAGACAGTGGACTGCTTCCACCCCTAGGGGAGGAGAGGACAGGTCACAGTCTCAAAGGAAACAAACTCAATGACTCCCTCTGTTGGGCTACAGGAACGTCTTGCCTGGTAGCCCCTCTCGGAGGAAAACTCATCAAAATTGGACTCAAATAACCCAAGACAAATGGATTTTGGATGTGATTTTAAGAGGTTACAAATTCCATTTTCATACCCTGCCAAGGCCAAGCGGATGGCCAGACCTTCCAAAACATCAGTGGACTGAGGCCTTAAACCAGGTGGAATCTCTTTTAGCTATGAACGCCATATAACCGATTCCTCTTTCAGAGATGGGAAAAGGTTTTTACTCGAGGCTCTCTCTAGTCCCAAGGAAGCAAAACTCATGGAGACCCATTCTGGATCTGTCTGTCTTGAACACCTTTCTAGAGATTCCAAAATTCAAGATGCTTACTCTACAGCAGCTACTTCCAATGCTGTCCAAAGATGCATGGATGGTAACTTTGTATTTAAAGGAGGCATATTTACACATTCCCATCAGGCAGAAAATACCTCTGGTTCAAGGCTGGATCGAGGCACTTTCGATTCTCTGCGCTGCCCTTTGGATTGTCTGCTGCGCCCAGGGTCTTCACCAAATGCCTGGCTCCAGTAGTAGCTTACTGCAGACTCGAAGGGAATTCAAATTTACCCTTATCTGGACGATTGTCTAATTCAGGCGGACAGCAAGGATGTCTTACTCCAGCATCTAGAATTTGTACAGAACCTCCTCAAGTTCCTGGGATTCTCTGTAAACAGTCAAATTTGACACCATCACAACAGATAACTTTTCTGGGTGCACTTCTAAACACTACAACCCAGATGGCATTTCTGACATCCGAAAAACAATTACAGCTGGCTTCAACTTTCAAAAACCTTGGCAACTCTAACTCAACTATCTTCAAGGAAATTCCTGCAGACTTTGGGTTACATGGCCTCCTGCATCCTTCTCGCACTCATATTCAAGACTACACATGAGGAAAATACAGTGGTACCTAAAGTGTATGGCCTCAGCATTGCCACAGTTTAGACATACTGATCTCCGTCCTTCCTTGCCTTCAAAAATAATTTATTTGGTGGTCCAGGGCTTGTGCACCAAAAGGGAAACCCTTCGTCTGCCTCCTGTCACCAGATTCTAAATCCACGGACGCCTCGGATTATGCTGGGGAAGCCCATTTTCAGGGCAATTGTCTGCAGGACCTTTGGACAAAGGATCAGAAGCACCTGCATATCAACTTAAAGGAAATGTTAGCCGTTCAGAAAGCTTTATTGGCCTTCAGGAATCTTTTACAACCAGGACAACTAATACGGACAGACAACACCACAGTTATGTGGTACATAAGTAAGCAAGGGGGATCTCATTCCTACCCCTTATGCAGACTAGCCATGGATCTATGGAACACAGCTCTAGCTTGCAATCTGGATCTTCAAGCTTTAGTTTCTACCAGGGAAACAAAACCTCCTGGCAGACGGTCTGAGCAGAAACCTTTCAGATCCACACGAGTGGATGCTGGACACCAAAATATTCAGGATAACAGCAGTCTGGGGATGTCCTCACATAGACCCTTTGCATCCCATCTCAATCAACTACAGAATTTTTGCACCAGGACTTTCCACAGAGAAGCTTGGAAAGTGGATGCCCTGTCATTCAGTTGGAGGAACCCTCGGGATATGCCTTTCCCACTTCCTCTTCCACGGGTTTTATTGAAGATAAAACAGGACAAGCCCAAGATGATCTTGTTGGCTCCAAATTGGCCTTGGCAGTTTTGGTATCAAACTGTTAAAAACACCTATGTCTGAGCCCTTGGGTTTTACCTCTGTCTCCAACCTTCTGTCCCAGCATCAGGGTCAGGATCTACACATGTCAGAACTCTCAGCCTGGCGGCCTGGTTAATCCAGGGCCTTTGATTTCTTCTTTACTGCCCAAGCAGGTTATGGATGTCATTTTAGAAGCCAGACGTCCTAGCACTAGAAAATCTTATGCAGGAAAATGGAAAAGATTTTGTTCCTGGATGCAGGCTCAGGATTCTGATCCTCTTTTTTCCTAACATTAATTTTACTTTATTTGACAGATCTCTTACATAAAGGTCTCTCTTTCTTCCATTAAGATACATGCCTCTGCTATTTCTGCTCATTTATAATATGGACTCTGCTCATTATAATACGGACCCTCCCATCTTTTCCCACCAGCTCGAGACAGGTTCTCAGAGGAGCTAAGAACTTAAGACCTCCTAGATCTCCTCCCATTCGTGCTTGGTATCTCAACTATGTTTTGGAAAAACTAACCTTGCCTCCTTTTGAGCCTGCTGCCTCTTCTGACAGTTTTTATCTTGGAAGACAGCTATCCTGTTAGCCCTAACCTCTGTCAGGAGAGTTTCAGAGTTACAAGCTCTTATGGCTGTGGAACCTTATATTATTTTTCATCAAGACAGGGCATCTCTGAGGACAAATCCTACCTTCATGCCTAAGGTGGTTTCCAAAGTGGCTTTAAATCAAACTATCCACTTGCCAACATTTTTCCCTCCTCAAAATAAAGGGAAAGGATCTTGCATTCCTTGGATGTACACAGACCACTACGTTTTTACCTGAACAGAACCAAGGACATCAGAAAATCAGAACAATTGTTTCTTATGCTTAAAGTTCCCAAGGTAAAGCCATTTCAAAACAGACAATTTCTAAATGGATTGCTCATGGAATTAGATTTTGTTATTCTCACCATGGAAAGCAAATCCCAGGAGTATACGGACTCGCTCCACCAGAGCTGCTGCCACTTCATGCCTTCCTCAGGGAGTTCCTACCAAGGACATTTTGGAAGCTGCAACTTGGAGTTCAGTGCATACTTTTTCTAAGCACTACAATCTGTCTACTCTAAGTCTAGGGCAGGCTTTGCCTCTGTAGTCTTGCAGGGCCTTTTAGCCGCCTTCTCTTATGACCACCTCCCTTTCTTTCAGCTTTGGGATTCTACCTCAGTCATGACTGCAACAGTGAAACACTATGAACAGTTGTGTACATCTACCATAAATGTAGATGTTGGAGTGTCTTCACTGTTGCAGTCTGGGTTTCCCTCCCTCCTGTCCCCTCTTATTTTTACTTTTGTGTATTTCCTTTTTTCACCATTCTTCTGAGGTGTATTTGCAAAGGTTATGGGACCTTTTTTCATTTTCGGACTCCTGACATCTGGGGCAAGAAAAACTGGAAAAGATAGCATCTGCTGTCACCTTTATACTCCTGGCGCTCTGACGTCAGGGAGCATGGTTGAACAGCCGACGCTAGCCCCAGACTTTGGGATTCTGGCCGACCGAGGGCTGCCTGCCAGCAGGGGAGAACCCTACAGTCATGACTGCAACAGTGAAGACACTCTAACATCTACATTTATGGTAGGTGTACGCAACTGTACTTTGTCGCACTTATTTGATAAAGGTGCCAGCTCCTCCGAAATGATCTCTGTTCATTAGCTTCTTCCAAGCTCTGCAAAACTTTTGCAAAAGGTACTTTCCTGTTAAGGATTCCTGTTAAGGATGCATTTCCTCCGTGGGATTTAACCCTTGTTCTTCAGGCTCTTACTGGCCCCCCTTTGAGCCTGCAGCTTCGGTGGATCTTAAATACATATCTTGGAAAACAGCCTTTCTCATTGCCATCACTTCGGCTAGAAGTATTTCAGAGCTTCAAGCCCTTTGCGCCAAACCTCCATATCTGGTCTTCCATAAAGCTAGATCTGAAGTAGGAACTTCATTTTTCGGCATCCTTTGGGATACGGATCCGATCTCGGATCTGAGCCGGCAACTTTTACCACAGCATAGATCCAAGCTCCTAGCTCCTCCCTTTACCCATAATCCCCTGCCAACCCTAACTGACCTCAGATCTGGTTTGCTGCGCTTTAAGCCAACAAGCTGGATTTTGAGCTCCTGGGAATTCAGACGTTTATTGAGAAAAATCTTAGAATTTTTGTACTTTCTTGTGTGATTGTGTGAGTTTGTTTAGGTTTCCTCTTAAATATCTATTTTTTGTTGTAAATTTTTCCTCTCTACACTCGCTGGTCCAGTGTGTGTTTGTGGTGTGTTAGGGGCCCAGTGAGTTTTCTGTTCATGTCGGGGCCCCTAAAGCCATCTTTTCAAAATGTACGGAGTGTGGCCATAAGCTCTCACCGTGGATGGCCACACCTGCTAGGTGCCTTTGGGTGAAAACCTTTCCTCAGGATGCACTATTTGTGCAGTGTTCAACCCCAGGGCACTTAAGGACTGGAGATTGAAGCTGATTCTGGCGGGCCTTTTGCCCCCAGACTCTGCTCCGACCTCCGGTGGCAGCTACCCAGTCCTTGGTAGTAGCCACCCCGGCCTCCCTTCCTCCGGTCGGGGCTCAACCTCCCGTTTTGGCTCCGGAGGAGAGGGAGGCCAGAAAAACCAAAAGGAACGAGAAGCACCATAAGCGGCGGGCCGAGGACTCCTCCTTGGCCCCGCCCACCAAGCGGGCTTCTCCATCCAGGGTTTCTGGATCGCCTCCGGTCCCCGTCGAGGTCATCGAGGCGTCACTAGGTCTGCCTCTGTGGCCTCATCTGTCTACATTTAGTATGCGAGATGCAGACATGGACCGGATGATGAGGTTCATCCAGGCCCAGCTGCAGATGGGAGTGTTTGCTCGCCCGGAAGCTTGACCCAATTTTCTGCCCCAATCGCTCCTTCTCCGTCCCGCTTCCCCGGTTCGGAGCACTCTGAGCCGTGTTTGATCGGGGGGGTGGTGTCTGAGCCAACAGTACTAGTTACTTCGGCTCTGACTGGTCCCTCGAGTTTGTCGGATCTGACCTTCTCGGAGCCATGGGCAGAGCTTCGGATCCGAGGGACTTTGTGTGACTTTGGCTCCGTCCCAGTCTAGAGCACACGGGTCCTTCGGATTAGAGGGTCTCGGCCCCGGATCCGGTCCCCGCTTTAGATCAGAGTGGGAGCAGACTCTCTGAGCCTATTGAGTAGCTCCCCCTCGACTTTTGCGGTGGTGGAGAGGGCACTGTTGAGTTATCCGGACCCCCGGTCCTGGCTTCGGCTCCTCCCTGCACTCCCTCTCAGCTGATCCGGGCTCCCATCACCCGGCCTTCAGGACAGCCTGCTTCAACGTCTCTGGGCGTCCCTGCGGAACGTGATATTGCTGGTGAGTCTTCCTCGGACAGGCCCCCAAAGAGGTCCCTCAAAGCCAAGTAGAGTCCCTTACAAAAGATACGGACTTAGATGAAGGGGAAGGCTCCCCAAGGTCACCCCCCCCCCCCACCGAGGATGTCTCCTTTGTAGACATCATGGAGATGCTCAGGATTGGGGGGGGGGTCTGCCCCCAAGGTTTCCTCAGATGAGTCCGTATTCTTAGAGGCGTTCGAAGCAGTGCCATCTACCTCTTGGGTGTCCCCTCCCCCTCGTGGACCTGATTTCCACCAGGGCTTGGAAGGAGCCGGACACTGTGGAGCCAATCCCCAAGCGCCCGGATAGGATCCAGAGTCCCTTGCTGAGAACCCACTGGAGCAGAGGTCCACCTGTGGCTGCCATGTTGGTGGCGGTGGCCACCAAGAGAGAGCTGGCTCAGGAGAGCTCTGCGGTCCACCCGCAAAGTAAGGACTCTCGAGCGATGGACCGCCTGGGGAAGCGGGTCATTAGTTCAGCAACTTTCTCCATGAGAGCGCTGAACTATATGGAACGCGTCATCCGGATGCAGCGGGATTTAATAAAAGAATACGCTGCATCCCCCCAGAGTCCATGTCAGAAGGAGACTAGCATCTGTACTCCTCCTGAATGTCTACTCTACGTTCAGTTTCTAACACCTTTATGCGGCTCTTGTCACACGCCAATGAAGGAGCCGCTAGAGCCAGCAGAGCCGGCCTGGTAATCGGGCGTCAGGCCTGG